>NC_047174.1:5920710-6125710 GCF_009819705.1 Hippoglossus hippoglossus
AGAACCAAGAACCTTCTTGCTGTGAGGTGACTGTGCCTATCACTGCACCACTGTCCCTAAATTGAAATGCAGACTCTCGACCAATCTCAGCTGGGATTTGCTCCACCCCCCTGCAATCCTTGTGTATATATAATTTATGGATAAAAACAGTAGTTTCCTATTCGTGCTTACATTTGTACCTTATGTCGCGGATGTTTGCAGGAGCAGTCGCTATCATTCAAGATTGTTTAAATTCATTAATTCGCCATCTGTCGTCTGTAGCACACTCATAATTCAGATGCAGTACACGAGTCTGTACATGAATAGTCATTCTACAAGGCTACATGCACAAACATAGCTGTCAGTGTATCTTAAGGTGTAAATATGAAGCTAAAATTAATGGTGGTGTTGTGGTATCAGCTAACATTGTTTGCCTTTAAGCAAACTAATGATAAGAGTGAATAGCCTGTAGCACCTTTTATATTAGTGTAAAAATCTTTTCCAAGTTCGAGCCCATGTCTACCTGGCCCAATTATAGTGACTTACAATGTTCAGTTTGTCAGTACTGTTTCTGGTTCGTCAAGTATCATGATTAATAAGGGTAATGTCCACAGCCGGTGTGTTTCAGGTTCTGAAAGATGGCAGGCTGCAAAGATGCTCTTTCCCTCCCGCAGTGGAGAGGTTGGAGCGCTTATAGCTCCTGTTGTGTGATAGACACTGAAAAGATGAGTCACTCAGAGACCAACATCGTTGCCATGGCAGCCAGAAGCCTTGAGAGCAAGCCAGGGAAATGTTTTAGTTTCCAAATACAGACTGCTTCATTTGTGCTTGATATTTCTGTCACAGCAGTGATATTTTGAGCTGAGGTAGTAAGTACAGACACAGTGTTGGTCAATAAGTGCATTTGTTTTTATTTCCATGACTTGTTTTGACACATAAATCCAAAGTAGCTGTTCTGATGTTTATCTTTTCTCTTTTCGTCCTACTCTTTTGGTTGTAATGAAGACAATCTATCAATCTACTAATGTGCAGCTGCTTCATTCTTCCTGTCTCACAACCTCGTTTATTATATCTGTGAGTGTTTTTCACAGATTTGGCATTAAACGCTTATAAAATAGTTTTGACTCATGATGCACTCATGTTCAAAATCAATGCAGTTGAACCTGAGATATCTTTATTTTATTCCTTCTTCTTTTCTCAAAACCTTACCCCCACATTACCCGCTATACAACTTGACGGCAGACCCTTTGGTTGGAGATTGGGGTGTGTTGCGTGAGAAGTGGCTCATGTTGCTTGAAGCTGTTTGCTTCAAGTAGAGATGAGGAGCAAGCTGCAGAGGTCTGGTATGCTCACTTCATTCTCCAAACTAGAACCATTCATTAGTCTGAACCCATCCGAGAACAAAGAAAACTAACCAAACCTGACCCGAGCCCAACAGCCCGATGTTTTCCCTGATTACAGGCATGTGCACTGTAGAAAAACCAAGTTGATGGCCCAGTTAATTTGACCAAACCTGAATAGCATTCAAAATAATAATTGTGTAACTTGAAGCAATTGATCAGATTTGCTATACAATAGTACTTACAATATAATACTAGTACTACCAATACCTCGTAACAGACTTTGAGGTGTTAGACTTCCCCTTTAAACCAACCTCTTGGCTCCAGCTATGTGTATATACATGTATATATATAAAACCTGTTAAACACGAAGGTTACCATTATTTTTTTGGCTAACTACTTTTACTTAAGGATATAGTAGATAATCACTCATCCCCACCCTCATTACATGCCATATTGTTACTGTATTGTAATTTTCCGACACCAGCCCCATGTCTCCATCCCTAGAGTTAGTGATTGTTGGTTTCATTCATGATGAGTCTTTGGCCTTTTAGCCTTTTACTACCTATGCAATTATTTGTACCTGATACTGCTGAAATATATGAATTGATGGAAAGAAATTAAATAGACATTTTTCATGTGCATTTTAAGCAAAAATTTTAGTTTTAGCTGTTTGTCAGACTATTGGAATATTTTGAAGATGTCAATGTGGAAATTGTGATGACATCTTCACTGACATTTCATATTTAGTGTTGAGTTTTAGCCATTTTCTTTTTGCCAGCATCTGTTAGCAATGCCTCCTCGCTGTCTTTTCATGAAATACACATCCTCTCTTCTGGCCTATTGATTGACAAGTGCTCCCCAAACAGGCTGTTTCCATCCTGGCTGCCAACAGATGGCGAATCAATACATCATTTTGTGACGGTGTTTGTGTGCCTTTTTTTTTGGTCAGGGTCACAACTGTGGCCTCTGGCAGATCAGGATTTGCATTGACCTTTTTGTACTGAAGACGTGGGTTGTGTGATTCTGTGCTGCCGTAATAACTGCTACTGATACTAGGGCAGGGTGTTATTACACTGTACATTTTCTATCATCAAAATGATGTGTACCACAGTGTCATTTCCCCTTTATCCCTATAATTTGTTAAATATGTAATGACAACATTCATTACATATTAATTTATGTACTTCACTGTGGTTGTGCATGCAAAACTTCATACATCATGAAGCCATCACTCAAAACAATTCGAATATCAACCATGTCTTGACGCAAAAACCCAGACATGTATGTGTCGTGTCCTGTCACTGCTTCAGTTTCTCGTTATAATGGCAGCTAATTAGTGACTCAGACAACAATGGCCTCTCTGTGGTTTTTCTAAAGCTTCTTGCGTCGGAAGCAATGCACATTCTTTGGCATTTATTACAATCATTATTACCATTCAATTGTTTTCTTAAATAATCAGATCAACCTTTTCTCTATAAAACATTAACAAACTGTGAACAATGCCCATCACAATATGTAGCATAAGGACACGTGTAATCAGATTACTTTATTTTTTAAACCAACATCAGGTAGATTTTCACTGGCAATAGAGGTGAAGACAACAACTCCCATGATCACATGCTGCTCCCTGACATCATCGAATTAGGATTTTTGTTATTGTTTGATTGAGACACCCTATAGTTGCATATTGTACGTTTAACTGCCATTTTAGCCCATATGAAGAAAAAAAAGCCCATGTCATTCGTGCTTCTTCCACCGACCCTGTGGCTGTTCTCCATCGCCTTCAAATATAACAGTAGCCGCTGGCAGCGTGAAAAAAGGAATAGTGTGACTGTGCCCTTACGATTCCATTTGAGATTGGCTAGCCGGTGACAGGAAGAAAGTTCTCGACTTGTTGAAATCTACTAGCTGAGACCGAAATAGGAAAATGCCAGGCATCTGGCACACTAAGTTTTGTTCACGCTTTCTCCATGCACTGTTCTGACCTCTTGGCCAGATCATTTGACATTTGTCTCTCTCGGCAACCGTAACACATGCTCAAGTTTCGCAGGAACTCACAGAGGTAATGTGAGTAAATCAGCATGAGGAGTATATCAGTGAAGGGCTGTATTCCTGCTTCACAGTTCAACACTATAATGTCTAAAATAGAAGCAGACCCCTGAGGAGTTTGATTTCTTTCCGAGGAGTCTGTTCTCTTTCATGTTTTGCTCACCCAGAGAAAAGACATTTGGATGACTGAAGCTTACTTGTGGTTTCCATCTTTAAATGAGCATTGGATACTGTTATAAGACCCATGTCCTGACTGATGATTTTCAGTCAGGTCGATTTAATTTGTTGATTATTTTCTCGATTCATCGCTTGTCAAACCCCAGGGTGATGTATGCACATATCTGGTCTAAAACAGTTTAGGTTTAGACCAGAAATGTTCCATTCATTTGTCGTTCTGAAACGCATCTAAATGGTAGAGAGATAACTGGTGAACAACAGACAACCAGGGACATCAATTCCTACCATTTACCCCTCCGACCTATTATTCTGGAGGACGGTAGAACTTTTTTTTCACTTATTGGTTGCCGTTGAAAAAACATACGAGTAAAATTATTTATATTAACTCCCAGATGCCATCATCAACACTCATTTCTTAAAAAACTATTATACTTGGACTTTGCAGAAAGCCACTTCTAGACTGTCCTGTTTCCCAAGAAATATAAAGTGCTTGTAGTGCTCTAGACAAACATGCAAAATATAATGAATCACTATTCCCTACTGGAATGCGGCAGTCAGCACTGATTAAAAAATGTCTAATCTTTTTACACAAGAAAATGGGGTGTTTATGCAGATTTTTTAAAACAAGCGTTAACTCACTCAAAATGGCGACCGACTACTCTGCCAGTAGACAAGTTTACCATGTGGGACAGACATACTAGTTATTTCCCACAGTTACTACCTTGCAGACTGCTACAATAGGACGAGATTCAATTGTCCTAAAGGCTATACTACGTTTGCTCAGAGGTCATTTGATACTGTGTGCATTAACTTGACCTTAACCTTGATATCTTCTTTACTTCTCTGATATTTTCAATGTGTTTGCATTAAATCTGTTAACAATTCTTTCAGCAGTAATTTGGTCACTTCTGTGACATATTAGATTATTTTGCTGTGCACTCTAAATAAATGTGGACACTAGTGAAAGTTGTTAGCCAACCAGTTAAGCAGCTGCACTATGTCCTATCACCTCATGTCATGCATTAATGGACACATTTGCCCTACAGCAGGCTGCCACTCCTGTTTTTTACAACTCACCAGTCATACTCTGCACGTTGAGGCACCTTAAGTCCTTGAACTATGATTCTAGATTATTATTCATTCATTTTCTGATGCAAGGCTGCATACAGCACAAATATATTTCTTGCACAACAGGGAGGCTGTTACCTAAACCACAGTCTTTACTTTAACCTTAAACATCAGTGTTGAGTTGCAGGGTTTACTGTGATCGTGGAAAAATCCATAAAACAAGCCATCATTTAAGAATCTATTTTTCTGAGGTAGATGTGCATCAGTTAAAAACGTGTACTCGTTTGATAATTACTGCAGCCACACTTTCTTAATTCTCATCCAATGCTTGTTTTTTATTATGTAGATTGAATAGTTAAGTCTATTTTAGTAGCAGACGTTGGGCTACGGCAAATTTTTTCTTTTCATGTATGAAAAGAAAACATCAATTTGTTATTTTTCTAGACGGGTTGTATGAGCACTTTGTAAATATTACCTGAGTGTCTGAAAGTCCAACTAGACTCATAAATGCTTGTTGTTCTTCAGGACTAATCTGTCTCTGTTCAGAGGTCACCTGACCTGCATGGCTTCCCTCAGTTTGTTTTGGTCTCATTCTGCTTGGCTATAATTCTATGAATTGTTGACGGGCAGGAAAAGGGCAAGCATTAGCACTTGAGAATTCTGAGGTGTGATACAAATATGTTTGTTGTATATTTAACTGGTGTATCGGTCAAGACCAGCAGTGTTTTATCCTGGTGGTTATTTATTCCTATGCACACTGCAAATTTGTACAGATGTATCAAAGTATAAGAGGGGAAGACTTATGTAAAAATAAAGTCACACATTTTCACAGTTTGCAAAAACGATTATGAGCGACCATTTCTCTTTATCACCACATTTTGGATTGAAAAGAGATGCAAAGTGACCGTGCTGTTGCTGCAGACCAGTGCTAATCAGAATGCAAATGGAGGTCAAGCACTTCACACAACTGTTGCAACTCTTGTATATTCATTAAACCCATCAAACAATGCATGAATGACACCTTCGGTTTTTGTACCAGAACACAATTAATCCAGGGCACAACACATCAGTCACTAGGAAAATAAAACCTGGGATGTTGAAACGGAAAATGGTTGCATAACTGCAGTGATCTTTGGATGCCCATATACAGTGTTGTATTCTGTTCACAATCAACATTGTTCAACAATGATGATGCAGATATTATTTTATCTTCATGTTGGGGAGCATGTCCACTGTTGGGAAAACAACAATGTGTTGACAAATGTGTATTTTGATTTTGAATGTGCCACCCTCCATGTGTGCATCGATTCATCTTCATGCTTGACTAATGCCCCAAAAAGTCAAACATCATCAATTTCAAATTGATGGATCCTGGAAACTTGAGTGCCTCAGGCAAATGTTTTCATACTTTGGTTTGATTTTACTCTGGCATGAGCAGTGAACTCTGTGTCGGGCCTTATTTAGACCGGTTTAGTCTCCACATCATGTCCAGTAAAATGTTTGTCTGAACTCCACATAGTTTACAGAAATGTATTTTGTTTGCATTTGTGTAAGTGCATGGATATAACATGCTTATAGCTTCTCTTTGGACACATTTAATTTTTGGTCACACTTTTGGTCCATCACTTACTGCAATTTGTGCAGTTTAATGCACAATACTTCCTGTTGAACGCCTCTCACCATAGCATACTTGCAAAACTGTGATCTGGTGGCTCCTCCTGTTTGTGCACACAAAATGGTTCCCAGTTGTGATCTAGAAAAACAGGACATATCGAAGCTGAGATACTCACTCTACTTTTGTATTATATATATCTTTATGTAATAATTTTGTGGTATTATGCATTAATTAATGCATAAATTAATAAAATTATAATTATAATGTTTACAGCACAACATTGTATAGAAAAATAATTAAAAACTCAATGTTATAAAATAACTGGACACCAGAAGAGCCATGACGCTGCTTGTTACACCTTGTTTCACTGTTCTTCCTTCACTTGCTGTTTGGATAATGGTATTGAATGTGACTATAGTGTATAATTCACCTCATTTTCAAATTCATCAAATCATTCTTGCTCTGTATTGAAGCCTCATGCTTTCTACATTCATTACATCTGCCAAGCAGGTTGTGTTTTCATTGCTTTCTGTATTCATATCTAGATTACTGAACCAACTAGGTGGAGGGGTGGGGTAGGCCAAGGAAGAACATTAACTTTTTATCAATCAAAGGGGCGGATCCAGTTTTTTTTCCCCACACACTTTTACATTGTGAAATAAGGTGTTAGCCTTGGTGGGTGCCACTCTGGTTTGAGATTAAATCGTATCATATACAGTTCATGTTTTAGAGAAACTGCTCTGATTTGTTCAGGCAACACTTTGCAGTTCAATGTGCAACCATGACTGAAGATCACTTAAATCTGTCATTTCTAATTTCATTGAGAGAAGAGTTAAATGTTAACACATGAACAAGGATTCAGTAATAACAACAAAATTGTTCAGTGTCCATCCTTCCAAGCACGAGCTAGGTGCTTCACTGATCCCAACATAGCGTTTGTCTCACAATGACAAACCAATGTGGTATTCACTGATTTACATTTGGCTGAAAATGTGACGAGCACTAAATGGAACCTGGGAAACTAAAAATGACCGAAGAGCTTTTGCAAGACTTGGTTTACATGACGGCATTGGGTAACAGCTAGTTGTTGCTGAGTGGTTTTGTTGCTAAGTACAGAGGAGAGGAGTTGTTGCTGTTCCTTTTTTCGCCCTTTGGTGCGATCAATGCTTATTTACTGTGTTTGTGAGACACAAGGCTTCCTGTGTCAGTGGAGGGCTTGTCGTCTGCAAGTCATTCAAAAGGTTGGTATCATCAGGACAAACGACTATAACCCAGGTCATAGTGCTTTAGTAATTCTCTCCCTATTGTGACATTTATGCCCAAAAGACAAACGTTTAACTGTAAGACTCTTAATACCTGCAGAGATCAACATCAACACAATTTACACCATCACTGTGCAGCTCAAAGGAATAATTATATATCTTGTGTTGTTTTATCGGTTTCCCCTTTTAGCGCTGCCACTCTCTTACTCATGTCCATGTGTGGTAGTGAAATGACATGTTGTTGTATCCAGATGATAGTCCGAGTGATTCCTGAAGCTTTGTATGGCGCCGCAGTCAGAAAATGTCGTACGTGGAGATTAAATGTGTCTTATCTTCCTTCTAATGGCGGCTTCATTGTGATTCTGAGTTGAAACGCCTCATGTGGGAGTGAAGGACTCTTTTTCTCCTTCACATTTACACGACCATGTGAATCTTTGTCAGCTTGATTCATTTGAAATTACTATCAGATCTCCTATTTCTTCTCTTTGTTCGCGCACACAGCATCATCGTCCTGATGGAAATATTTTCCTTCCTTTCTAATCACTCTGAGTAGTATGTGCACTAATGCATCTGTATCTCAAAAATAGCTTCTCATTGGGAAAAGCATCTACTTGTCTGTGTATTTAACAGGCCTTTCAGTCACTGCTGTCTGGAGGATTAAGACAATTCACCATAAAGGAGTTAAATGGTTTTAACAAGAACTTAGAGATGCCTTCGGAATACATTACTTTTTATAACACTTTAGAGCAAATATCTTTTATAACCCATTAAAAAGATATTGCATGTAGAGCTTAGACTTATTAAGCTACAGCCAGGAGACGTTTAGCTTAGCATAAACACTTGAAACACAATAGCTATGCTGGCTCTGGCCAAAGAAAACAAACGCCTACCAGTACATCTTAAGTGGAGCACTACCGATTTGGATTTTTGGGGACTGGTACTGAAAAGGTGACACTTACTGTACAGCCCTGCACAAATCTGCCCCACCACTCATCCTGTCCTCTTCCTTTCTTCTTTCACTTTGGTATTCAGTCTTAACTTTCATCATTAAATCCTTGGGGACTCAATACTTTGGAAATTTGGCATTAAGGAAAAGTATTGTTTTAACAAGTCAGCTCAGACATTAGATTCACTCTGAGCAGCAGCCAGTTGTTTGACCTGTGCAGCTCAGTTGCGTAAGTACTTTGTCAGCTGTCAGCACCACTGGAGTACTTTCACAGCTAGTGAATATTTTTTAGCCATCGCTGACTGCGATGTCCTGATGCCACACCGTTTCATGAGGTAGTGCCTGTTCAGTTACATAATATTGCTCAATGAGAAACTGATCATGAATCATGACACTTCTCACCCTCACTCCTCTCGTTGTTACACACTCTAGTGGAGGGTGAGTGCACAAATTTGTTGTCGCTGTATTACTCAGAGAAGTAATTATTTTCAAGATCAATTAATTGGTTTATGGTCATTGCAATTTCACAGAGCCAAAATTCTTTGCTGGTTAAGAGACACTGTTGTGCTGCAATTAACACTTACCATCTTCTGATTAACATTCCAGGTATTTTCTTAATAAATCCATTAAAGTATATATATATTTATTTAGATGCCATCTACTTTCTACACCACTGATGTCTTCAATTTACTTTTTTTCACTAAACGACCATAATCTACCAAAATTCAATTTTTTTTTTTTTTACTAATAGTGTGTAAAAATATTCTTGTCTACATTAATGTGAGAGAATGGGACTTTGGCAATTGTAAATACAATTGTACATCATGGTCATTTGTCTTTAGTTCTGATAGACATGGAAGAGAGTAGTTACAAGCGGGTTACCAGTGTATAAACAGCTACATTGTATTAGCTTTTATGTAATTTACACTCCAAAATATGCTACATAGACATTAATTTTCATGAGGTACACCAGTGTAGCTCAATGTCAACTGGTGTTACGAATGATTTCTGTGTTTTTGTAACCTCTCCACCTCTGGGGTGTTGGTTCTTGAGGTGTTGTAAATCAGACCTGAAAGTTGGTTCCCATTAGCCACGTCTTGCTGCTACTATTACAGAGCGAGTCCTGTGTATGCAGCAGTGAGCCTCTGCTGTGTAGGAACAGAACATCAGTGTACAGTGTGTCACTGGATTTCTGGATGGCAGCCACATGCTGTATATAGCTGAGCTGGGGTCAAGTTTGACAGCTCTAATACACTCTGAACTCACTCACCGTCTAATCCATAAAAGGCTTTACAATCAAAGCCGAGAATGACTGGGCTGCCTGTGTGTCAAAATACACTGGTCTATTGTGAGGTGTACTGCAGTTTTACTAAATATGTAATATTTAGAGGTTGCTTTGTCATGTCTGTGTACTCTTAAACCTTGAGAATTGGTCTGGAAGTCAAAACCCAAAGAAATCCAGACACATGCAAATTTATAATGCACTACCTTTCATTTCACACTGTTACACTGCACAAGCAAGTCACAACTCCCAGTGGTACATTTCCAGTTGTTATTGTTTGCTTGTCTTATCTGTAATCTGTTATCATAATATTTGTTTTAAATTTATTTTCTTCTTTTGTATGATTCCAGATGCCCCCTCCACAGAGCAGCAGGAACTGTTCACCCAGAAACTCCAGCAGTGTTGCATGCTCTTCGACTTCTTCGACTCTGTGATGGATCTGAAGAGCAAGGAGATAAAGAGGGCGACACTCAACGAGCTCGTGGACTATGTTTCCACCAACAGAGGCGTGCTGGTGGAGTCCACGTACCCAGAGATCACTAATATGGTGAGGAAAATAAACTCAGCAACCACAGCAGCAGTAAATTGAGTTTCATTTCATGTGCAAGTATTAAACTGCAAAGAGGCCTCCTCTCTGTGTCACTGTAGCATCACTGTGCAAGATAACAAAATGGAGGCTGATCGTGTGCCTAGACAGGGTCATTTGTCAGGTTTTAGGTTCACTGCATTAAGTGTTTTAAAGTCATTACCAAACTTCTTCAGTACAAAATCATTATTTTTCAATTTGAGATTTAGCCCAATGTTTAACATTATTTAGGTCTTAGATCACCTCCACTAATCTAATGCTAGTATCTGTCACACAGGACGTCCTGTGGCTATTTCACAACAAAACCTGAACACTCTGCTTTTTGCTGCTTAAGTGCTTTTTCCAAACCTCTGCGGCAACATTAATATTGCAGTTCATGTTTAAACCTTAAGGTCAGAGATATTCCCTCCACACATCTATTATGCTCAGAATGCAGAAAAGATTGCTTAAGTGTCATAAAAACATTGCTTGAGTGTCATAAAATCTTAAAATGTTAATTTAGATCCAAACTAATAATAAAATCCAATATATATTCACAATCTCTAGTGTTGTCACATAATGTTTATGGCAGTGATTGTTTCCATGACGACACATGTTACTGTAAGTGATGCAAGCGATTGCAAATTATTCATACCTTTTTTAATTCATGTTGTCATCCCCCATCTATTGTATATGTGACAAAGAGTAACTTGGATTAGTTTTCAATGCATATATTATTTAGTTATATTTTCTTAATTATCTGAAGATATACTGTACATGTATCTTAGTTCGCTGCTGCAGAATTCTTAAACACTCGACTGTCTGTTTAACAAACCAACACCCTGCGGTGTGAAGTATCATTGGCCAACATAATATAGATTTGTGTTTGTGTAGTAGGTGCCCTGAGCAGCCTAGCTCCCTCCTACAGTGTAATAATGACTCATGTGTAACATTTACAGCACAGCAGTCAGTACAATAATCATTGCTGCAGCGACTCACTCCTCACTGCAGATCATCACAGTGGAGACAATCAGAACGTACGTCCACAGATGAGTCAAGGAGTCTTTAGATTACTATTTGGTATGGCAACGGTTTTAAAATGTTTTAAATCTTTACTTTATCTGTAGAAACCCATCTTTAAGACTAAGGGTTTTTCCCCATTGCTTTGGGGGCTGCACTTGTTGTTTAAATGGCTCTTGGCATAATTTAGACAAGGAGAGAAAAAGTTAATTATTTTGCAGCCTAAATTTTCATTTACTGTACATGTAGCAGTTTGCTTGTATGATTTGCCCTAATATATATATATATATTATAAGTACCATTCAGTCACATTTAGTGCTAGTACCTCAGCAAACATCACTTTTATGCAGCTGTCAGGGAGTTAAAATACAAGTTTAATGGATCAATTTGTGTCATAACTACATGTTTTATGCTGTGTGAAGTATATGTAATTACAGCAGTTCAGAAACAGGTCATTTCCAATTAAAGTTAACACTCAAAAACAGCAGCAGTACTTGGATTTAATATAATATCTTGTTCAGAAAAACTTAACTCTGGCAGTGTAAGCTGTCATGTACTGCTGCCATGGCGCAACTGCTGTTTTCATGGGGATAGAGAAGGTAAATAAGACGTTGATGGCCAACTAACAAAGCATTTGGTGCCAATGTTTAAACTGTTGCAGCGTCTGTTTAAAGCACAGTGTGTATCAGCAGTACTGTACCTTGTTGCTGTGCCAGTCTCACCTTTAAATCAAACGCACTCACCATTCGGACATAGAGTAATTTTTATTTGAACAGTCTGTCTAGATAGTTTTGGCAGCAAATGACACGAGAATGTAAATAAATACCAGCTTTCTCCCTTGTGTGATTGTAAAGTATAAAAAAAGACAATCAAAAATAGTCCACTTAAACAAAAGAAGCACAAAATTAAAGCCCTCTCTCAAACCCTGTTTTATTTATCCAGTTTTAACCTACATGCTGATTCACCGTGATTTAATGCTCATCATTTCTGAAGTCTGGAGAGTAGCAGAGTGGATTTTTCCTTAACATAAACATTGAAGCTTGTGGTAAATAATTAATGGAAGACGATGGGACGTTGTGCTCTGTCTGCAACATGGCATGATAATCTCTCCAATGTGCCGACACGGCAATAAACACTGGAGCAAATCCTTCCATGTCAGCACTCCACAAAGAATAAAAATAAAATCACACTAATGCAGTTATTCTATTAAATCTCAATAACCAGAAACAGATTTGTGCTGTAGTTAGTTTCCAGTCAAGTCATGACTACAAAGTAAATTTCCATGTGTGTGTTCTACTGAGTAAAAAACGATTTTCACACTTTTTCTTTCATGACGAGGCAGAAAATCTTATTAGATTAATGACCCGAAACTGAAATGTAGTAATGCTTGGTTCACAGCAGCTATAAGAGAGCAGCAGTAGAAGTGTATCTGAACTGTTCATAGTTATATTAAGTGATATCTCAGACTACTACATCAGCAGGTCAGCAGGTCAGCAGGTTTGTAACCTAGTGTAGTGTAAATGCATGACCCTGGCTTCTCCACATGTATAATCGTCAGTCTTTCTTTATAATCTCACTCATCTTTGTAGTCTATATGTTGGAGCGACATGGGTTGAGCCTTAGAGAAAGTCCAGGCTCCTGAATGAGGTTAGACAAACAGCAGCTGCACTTTCAGAAGGCTGGACTGATAATAGCTCTCGTGGACACTCCATGCTTGGCATCACATGATAATGAAGAGGTGAGTGTTTAAAGTACGGCCCATTATTCTGCTGCTGCGAGGCCTGCTTTGATCACTGTGGTATAAACAGCCAGGTTTCCTATCTATGTCAGAGGAGGTTTTGCCAACTCTATAATTAGTGTCACTATATATTCTAGAAAATCGCATCTTTCAGGGTTAGGGTTAGGTCAATTTAGATTGAATTCCTCCTTTGCTGTGTCAGTGAGAGCTGTAAAAAGACAGCAGGGTTGGCCAAAAAGAGAATCAATAAGCTTCAATTCCCCTTTTATGCCATATTTTTCATCCTTTTGTGCCAATCGTACTCTTCACGCTTTATCTCTATCTACCCTCCTCCTTCCTTTCTCTCGCCTCGTGTGCGTTGCTAGGTGTTGGTTGTTACTGGCGGCAAATTGACCCCACACAGATTTGCAGCCTCCTGTGTCATCATCGAGCCCACGCTGGTTTCACTTACAGCACTGTCACTTAGGAACGGCCCATTTTTGTATCCTCCTACATCATTTACACTCACTCGCGCACACAAATCACTGTTTCCTTTTTCCCCCTCAGTGAAAATTTCTCACATGCCTCCCATGTTTGTCATCCACCCACAGCATTGTTTCGTGTTTTTTCTCCAACTGTAGTTATTTTTGCGATATTGTGAATTGACTGGAGGGAATTTAAAGCATACTGAATGGTTATATGGTGAATTATGTAACCTGTTTATGCATAAACTGTGTAAATCAGTGATTTCTTACCCCAAAAAACCATAAACTGCAAACCAGCAAAAACACAGTAATATGAAACAAAGGTTATTCATCTGCCTCATTATTAGCTCCTGCACTCATCTGCATGTTCTACAGATGACATACAGCCTTGACTGTGGTTTCAGAGGTTGGACAATCTTTCCTGAGGACTGTTGGTGCTCCCTGACATCAGCAATAATCACCAATGTATTCAACAAAACTTTAACTTGTGTATGACAGGCCCTACAGTCAGCTCAATGTACCTATGCTAAGTTTGTGGGGGCTCAGATAAAAAAACATCCCAGTATTATTAATAGCGAAAGGAGATATTCATAGGGGATAAAACAATGGAGGACTTGCATTGTGGGAATATCAGAATAATGCAGTTAAAGGTTTATTAAACCCTACATTGGGCTTTATAGTATTCAGACTGGATTTCATAGCTCTGGAAACTTTCCACTGCAGCAATGACCGTGTCTTTCATCGTAACATAAGCGAGGTAAACAGTAGAAATAGGTTTTTGACGTTACTGTGTTCAAGTAATCCGTCAGAAATGTGTAGTCACCTGTGTTGGAAGAAGGGTCAGACGATCGTTCATCTGCATCACTGCTTCATCAAGGGACTGGCATAGGCCGGTCACACAGATATTGGACCCAACTGCCCGAGCAGTGTTTAGGCCCAGGTCAGACACTGTTGAAGTTATTGAAATGATAAGATGGTGGCTTTTAGATGCACTTGTGGGTTCGTGTGGTAAATGCTTATACAGCATTCATCGTGTAGTTGTCACAAAGTGCTCCTAAATGCAAACAGCCAGACTCCACGGAGTGAATCACTCTGTGAATAATAAAACAGTAAATCATGCAGGCTCCGTTTCTGTTTGGCTAATGGAGGAGATGCTCGGTGTAAGCGAGTTTGAACACTGCACATGTACTCTTGCCAGATGGAATTTTCGTCAGCTCAGAAACAGCTGCACCACCGTGTCAGACTTCTCTAAAATAACAGGAAGCTCACAAGCAGGCGGATAAGAGCTCAGCACAATAGCGTCGATGCACAGCTCATTCAGGCTTGAAGGAAATAGGCTGCAGATGATACAAATCCCTGTCCACATACTGTATGCAGGTCTTTTTGGGTAGTTTTTCTTCACTCTAGTCGAGGGTGAAGGACAGAAGATGTCTCACCTTGTTAAACCATTTGAGGGAAAAATATCTTTTTAATATACAAATAATATTGGATTGATAGACAAGACAAGCTAGCTGTCATTTATTTCAGCTAATAGCAAGCACACACTGTGATGGTGATGTGAACATCGAAACTGGAGCAGCTTTTTCATACTGCAGCAAGTTTAGCTCTTTTCAGTGAATACATCCGGGAGGGTCATCTCAGCATGGTTGTGGAATATAACACAGGTTATGCTAGAGCTTCAGCCAAAACAAGTCATGTAAAAATCTGCAGCAAATACATGGTATGGTGCCGTCAAGTCAGAAGAGATATTCTCCCCTGTGGGTTTTTATGCCATATTTTGGGCGAATGTCAAGTTTAAAATTCCCCTGCTGCCTTCCTCTCCCATTACTGTCATTTTGATTTTCCAGCTGCCAATAGGTAATTTAATGTTGTCTTTATCACTTCAGCATGAGTCTGCACTCAATCACATAATGCCAGCTTTTCCAGCGCCCCACTGCTCTGTGTGTGTCACTCAAATTTACCCGGGCTAAAAATAACAAGGTGGGACAGAGGCAGCGGTAACCTGTCTACAGCGATTGTCTTCGGTGCAGAATTTTAATCGAGGGTTGCGGCAGATGCAGAATCTGTACTGATTTTATCCAGCTCCTCTCTGTGTTTTGGGGACTTTCAAACACACTCAGTGAAATTAAACATGGTCAGAAATATTCCAGATAAGGTTTCTTTCCACTCCAGTTATCAAGCTGTGTCAAGTGTATTTGTTTTGTTCTTCTCTTGAGTTGTCGCAGAAGTTTGGGGGAATTCAGAGCAGTGTATCGAGACCATAGACTGATGACATGACTGCTCCCCGATAGTGAAACTAAAGATTCTCGATCGCCACCTTCTGGTTGGCTGCAGTATTGGTCATTAATTCCACCTCCTCCATGTTAGTGAATGGCACATGGACCAAACAAATTGACGGTGACTGTATCTGGGGTATTTTGGGGGAATTTCTGGATAGTGGGAGGAAGTAAAGATGTGTCGGTCGAGCGCAGAAGTAGTTTTTGAACGATGCTTTAAAACCTTTTTGTATTAGAGGTGAGTGTGGAGGCCCGGAAACCAAAGTAGGTTTGATGAAACTGTGTTTGGTTGGGAAAAATAGGTCATCTGTAAAACTTCATTAGCTTTCTATTCATCATGTGTCTGCATATTTAAATAAAGGATCACATCTGTGGATAACTCAGGAAAACCCGTTTCCTGACTATATGTCATCTCACGCGCTGCTGGGATGTTAACCCTTTCTTTCTGTCCTTCCCCCTCTAGATCTGCACCAACATTTTCCGGACTCTTCCCCCGAGTGAAAACCCAGATTTTGACCCAGAGGAGGATGAACCCACTCTAGAGGCTTCATGGCCTCACATACAAGTAAGAATCTGATACTTAAGTATGTCTGTACTAGATTTCAATCATTGTGTGTTGGAGCACTTACGAAGCTCATATTTCTATTTTGTTTTAAATCTCTCTCTGTGTTTTCCAGCTGGTCTACGAATTTCTGCTGCGCTTTCTAGAAAATCCAGACTTCCAGCCCAGCATTGCCAAGCGCTACATTGATCAGAAGTTTGTTCTGCAGGTGACTGACTTTCTTTAAAAACATTTTGCATGACCTCAGAGGTTTCCCTGGTAATATGTAAATCTATCAGCAGGTTTCCAAACCTAACTGGCTTTATTGCAATACATTCTACTCATACATCATTATTAGGTTTTCAAACATTTGCCGACAGAACTGACATGCGTTCTCGGCTCCGTACCCACCTACCTCAGGAATGCTTAACGTCTTGTGTGAAGCTGCAGAAAAGAGCAGCAGCTAACAGGGACCACAGAGCCCTCGAATGTTGGCTGGGCCACATCCGAGGTGCCTGCACCGACTTTCCATGATGTGAGTGCGTCTTGGGGAAGCTTTAAATAGCTGCCTGTTTACTCTTCACGAGGAGAGAAGCCAAACTGCTGCTTGGAGCTACGAGATGAGGAGTAGTTTTGGGTGGCAGTAAAGGCAGAAGGCCTGTGGTCTAGTTAACTAAAGTCACTGTAATACACACAGCGCAGGAAAGGTTCTGAGATATACACGAACATATTCACCACAAGAGTTAAAGCACAAGGGTAGCAAGGAAAAGAAGTAGAGGTTCCCCACATTTCACTGTAGGGAATCCTTGTTTTTCATATCCTGGTTTTCACACGTTTTTAGATTCTTATTTTGAACCATAACAACCTACCGAAGCAAAACCTGTTGTGACCTCTACTCATTATCAAGTATTTAGCATTTGCACTGTACACTATTTGTTAAGGCGTCTCTTTTGTTGTGTTTTTGTCTTGCTGGCCCAGTCTCTGGTAATGGGTGTGAATAGATACAAACATGGAGCAGAGCAATGTTTAGCTGTCAACTTTGATTTTATCAGCTGTGAACCTGTTCTCCAACTCTTCCACAGACTTTACTACAAACACATTCTTTAAACGTTAGCTGGGAGATGTTGTAAATTGACTAGTAGGCTAAACTGTTGGTATGTGGAAGACTCACAAGGAAGCAATGATTGAAGTAGCAAAAACAACCATCAGGGTTTCTCGGGGAACCTTAAAAAAGGTTTTATGTAGTAGTTTATAAGATGAAGTGGCAATTTGAAGGTTATTATCTACCGTGGCTAATTCACCCTATCTTTAATTATGAGGAAGTATAAGTAAACCTGGGATATGTCATACTTGACATAGATCTTAAATGTCATTCATTTATGGTCTTTAAAAGTCTTAAATATAACTTGTTGAAACCTGCAGAATCCCTGAAATATGCAGTTTAGTCGTTGGTTTATTCCTGAAAGTGGCTCTCAGCACGGCTCCTTAGAACCAAGCTCATGATCCTAATCATTAGTTAATGGCATATTTTTTTTTTTATATATAAGTGTTATACACAGCACTGCTCTGGTGCTGCTGATCCTGCTGCAGAAAACAACCTTCATCATGGGAAAACAACCATATGTGGAGCTAAGAGCAGAACGTGTGGTCAGACACATGGTCCTGGTGTATTTAGAGGTTTTTTACTCCTCAGGGAGCATTGATTAAATCATGTGGACTGTATCTGCCCGTGTGTTGGCATGAGGCATCTGTTTTTCTCAGTTTATTTAAACCCATAACCAACAGCCCTGGAAGAAGTGTTTCATTATTCTCTTATCAGTTTTTTCCTCGGTTAAATGTTACGGCCGTCTTCATGAGCAGTAACTGAAATGCTCTGGTTAGAAAATGAGATGCTCATAAAAATAAAACACTTACAGTCGATACTTTATTGCAGTGGGTATTCCCAAGCCTGACATATAGAATATGTTGGCTCAGGGGCAACTGAACCGTAAACACACTGTTTTGTATATGCATGATTTCCAAAGCAATGACCTACCCTACATCAGGTGAGTGTGAAGTGAGACTGGTGCCTCGCTTCCTCCACAAACCGTGGGTGGTAGCTTTGTCCTATATCTGTACGACAGATTTCAAAGAGGTCAGGATCACAGATTTGCTTCACACATTTACTTATATATACTTAAATTCTCAGTATATGTGTGAAAATGAAATGATCAGAGTCCTGCATGTTTCCAGCAGTGTGTTTGTCAAACCATCATGGAAAACTGATTTCTACGTAATAACATTTTCATTTCCACCAATATGTCCATGGACCAGATGTAAACAAATTATCTTTTATGTTTATCTCGCAGACAAAGATGTTGCCCGGAAATTATTATATATATTCTTTTACTCAAAGTAGAAAAGAAATCATCCCACAGGGACTTGTTCTTGGCTCAGGAGAAAAAGCTCAAATCACAGTGTGACCTATTGTGATTGAATATTGACATCACCTCCGGCTCAAACCGCATCTCTGAATTTTACCCTGGCAGCTTTTGTTTTATAACAGTCGGGTCCGTCGTCTATATCCAATTTTTTCATCATTGATTAACTTGTGAGCAGTCACATCTCATCTCGTCAGTTATGTCCATAATGAAGTAAAATTTACCAAAACAACCCCTTTTCCCAGATTCAATGTCTACAAAAAGATATATATTTATAACACCGGTAATAGGCATGTGTTGCGAGGGTAAGTAAGGAGGATCCATTTATTGTCCATCATTATCGCTTGGAGGTGATGGTAGAGAGTTGCAGCTCACCACTAGACATCTTGTTTGGGTGATGATCTGAGAAACTTTGAGTGGAGAATGGAAAAAACAAACCATTGTGTTGCCCCATTTGCCTCACATGACGAGAGCTCATTGGTTATGGTGTAAGACTGGTTACACCGTTTAACTCCCACGGCTTAAAAGGTTTAATGAAGCTGAATGAATGGGAATTGGCGCATTGCAGGAGGAGAACATGTGTGTGCGTAACAAAACACGTTTCCTGGATGTACACGGGTTTAAAAATAGACGGACAGCCCCGTCGCCGAGGTGCTGGTGGCATGTTGGTATCACACCGATCTGAGCCTGAAGATATTCCTTTTGAACTCTGTGGCAGTGACTTGGACCTCAACCATTACATGTTGCTGCAAATTGCTGTTTTATCCCAGATGTTTCATTATTGATTGTACAGGCATAAATACCATATGTTTTGTTTTTTATGAGATGCTGATGACTTGTACGACATGATTGGACAAATTAATGAATTGGTTCAGTCTTGTTTTTGTGGGATCTGTTGGGGTTGTTGTAATCCTGCTGACGGCTAAAAAAAACAAACACCAAACATTCAACATCACAACATCTGACTCCTTGGCAGCAGTAACAAACCAGTGAAAATAATATTAATTCTTCACCACTCAGTGAATATTAATTCATTTCAAACAAATCTGGACTGAGAACTTAGTGTTTGTCATTTTCTCTCTTTATTTTTAGCTCCTGGAGCTGTTTGACAGTGAGGACCCGAGGGAGAGGGACTTCCTGAAGACCATCCTTCATCGGATCTACGGAAAGTTCCTGGGGTTACGAGCCTTCATCAGAAAGCAGATCAACAATATTTTCTTGAAGTGAGTAAAATCTATAATGGTGAGGAAAGTGCAGCAGTAATGCTTATGTAACCATGATTGTATTTAGATTGAAATATATATTCCAAGAGAATTTAGAGAAACGCACAAGTTCACTGCTAAATACAGTCATATCTGTTAAGAAGGAACTTTAAGGACGCTCCAATGAAACTAAGAAAGCAAGAACTTACCCAGATAACTCTGGAACTCAACCTGTGTTTCCATCAGAGGAACCATGGTCTACATTAAGTCACTGTATGACCGCACAGGTGCCAAAAAGTCCTTTCTCCGGGTTTAAATGTTTCCAAACCATTATAAACTATAAGAGCAGAGTCTGCAGGGTGTAACATCTCTGACCAGTCGAATGCAGACATTGCAGCATGTAATAAAAAGTTGTCTGTTTTCTGACTAGTTAAAGATTGAAGAAAGAAAAGGATTTGGTAAAAAAGCTGAGAAAATGAATGGGACTGAACTCTGGATATTTTAGTCTCTTCTTTCAGTCATTACCTCCTCTCCAACATCTGGAAACATCATTAGATACACAAAGATTGTGTTGTCTTTGTGTGACAGTAGTTTTAAAAAATGTAATTCTCTGTTGGTCCAGTTTGCTTAATCTTCATAGTACTTCACGTTCGGTGGAAACACAAACATGAGACTTGGTTCCTGCTCTTGTTCTCTTTTCGTTCTATAATTTCAAATTTTTATTTTGATTATAAAAGACAGCTCTCAACCCTTTCCGATCAGTCTGACAGTTTGCATTTGAACATTCCAGGTGTAACTGTCTATTTCATAGCAGTATTCAATGAATGCAGGAAAAAAATATCTTCTAACAGCTCTATTAAGGTTTGGGATGAAATATATATTTGTTACACCAATTCATCCCACTTCTCACAAACCTAGGGAGCAGAAAAATTAGTGCAGATGGAGACATAGGATTCCAATCTGCAGCGCGTTGACTCTTTACTGCTCCTGTTGCTGCGTGACACTGGGCCTCAGATGATTGAAACAGGGGACACTTGATGTCGTTACCAACAGGCAAGGTGGTAAAACGGGTGCACCCACTTTAACCATCTGCCACTGACGATAAATATAGTGCCACAGTTGTCAGGCTCTGTCTGTACATACCACAGCCACATGGGTTAGCAAACAGAGGAGGTAAATGACATATGGATCGTTAAGTTACGTAAGAGCAGCGGCAATTTAAGTCGTTTTGTCTACGTCTAAATATGATACGTTTTCCAAGTAACCATTTGTTGCTATGGGGATGGACACAAGGGGGAAGTGAAACTCAGATGTACTGAGGCACCAGGACATGTATAGGTTTAAAAACATAGAAGGTAATGCAGGGATGCAAGTACAGCTGAGATGCTGTTTGGTCTGGTACCAGTCAGCAGCTGCAAACGAGAGAGGATGACAGGCTGATGCCCAAATATAGAGCATTACAGTAATTTAGCGGAGAGGAAATTGAGGCATTGGAGACAATCAGTAGTTCTTGGCAACTGTTCTCAACAGTGTCCATATGACTGTTAGGGCTGGGCAAGGCAATAATATAAATAATTATCGCATAAAACAAAAGTCCAATGTCGATATAATGCGTAACACATTGAGGAGATAGAACATGAAATCAATCGACCTCAGATTTGTCAAACGTTTTGCTGTTTATCAAGTGTTTGTCATTATCTGAAGAAGAGTTTAAAACCACAACCTTCATTCAGGAGCAAAAGTCAGTTTTTAGACTTAGTAATGTGACAAGTATCGACTCATTGTATCTTGATATAATTTCTGGCCATATCGCCCAGCGAAATTTTTGTATTGCTCGATCTGAGATGACAGAGATTTTGGCTTGAGCTTCACATCCTAGAAGTCAAGGAGAGAGTTATTAGTCAACAAGCTCTAATGGGAGGTAAACCTGACTGTCATCTGCATGTCATGGTTAAGAGATATTGTAGATATAGATTTTATTATTATATTTTATCGATATATAGTTTGCTTTGATTTTAGTCCCAAGTGATCACTGTTTCCTGTCTGTGCTACTTTAATGGCAGCCCACATGCAAACAGCCAGATTTCTTTGAGGGGGAAGGGGAGTGAAACAGACTAAAATTACAGAGTTGTGGGCTGCATGTGTGATAATCATGGGACACCAGTGAAATGTTCTTATCCAACTCCTACGTGGGGCTGACGATATTTAAAAACAACACAGTGGTGGCAGCGGCCTGAATCAATTGTTCCCATCAGCGAGCTCTGTTTTTAGAGTTGTGATGCCATGGTGTGTTTCATGATTTATGTCGTATGTTTGTGTCTGTCACAGGTTCATCTATGAAACCGACCACTTCAACGGAGTCGCTGAGCTGCTGGAAATCCTGGGAAGGTGAGTAACCATATGTGTTTAGGTGACTTAAAGTTGGTCATGTTGAAAATAGACAGAAAATGTATCATTTTTGATAGTTGATTATTGATCTAGTTATTTTTCAAGCGTAGTTTGTGTGGTTTGAGCTTCTTCCCTGTGAGGATTTGATATTTCTCTTTGTTATATATAAACCATTAAGTGAATATTCATTTTCATAATTATTAAAATTAATGAAATTAAGATTACAAAAATATATCTTCATAATGCTTTATAATTGTTTAGGGGTACACAGGATAGGTTGTTAGGTAAATATAATAGATACTTCCTCCAGTCACATTTGGCAATTCTGACATTTTATACTATTTTAATCATGTTTTCGTTTTTTAATCATCAGTATGAGCAGATCTGTTTTTTCTACCATAGTTTTGCTTTAGACAAAGTCCAGGGTTTAAGGTTTTAAATTGGCTTTTGCAGAAGTTGTCTTTCTGCTGATGTGGAAGACTTTTGCTCTCTCGCTGTCTCAAATAAAAGTTGCCTCAGGCCTCTTCTCTTCTACTTTGAATTCCCTTCATATTTCTTCTCCTCTTCGGAAGCTGGATATATTCACAGCTATGCTCTGCTCTCGACCTGCTGTCTTTGTCTTTTTTGCTGCTGTAATCTGACATTGTTCTGTTTTCCCTCTGTTTACAGTATCATCAACGGCTTTGCGTTGCCTCTGAAGGCAGAGCACAAACAGTTCCTGATGAAAGTGCTCATCCCGTTGCACACAGCTAAAGGACTGGCCCTTTTCCACGCACAAGTAGGAAAAACTCTCTTCGACATATCTATTATTCACTCATGACTCACATGAATGTTTGCTTCATATCCTGTGACACAATATGTTTGTTCGTTTGCTGTAGAAAAAAGATTTTAGAGAATTTATACAAACTGTCTTTAGTTGTTCTCTTAGCAGGATTTAACAGTCATGTAATCTCTGTACTACAGCACCGTCTAGTGGCTTTGAAATGTAAATGCAGCGGCTCTTTGACCTATTATTTGACAGTGTATTCTCAATGTATCACAGTGAGAAGTTATAAAATGATCGGAGTCCAGATTAAATATATTTGGACAGAAAAACGTTTTTCCCTTCAGACTCTTTTGCTGTCAATGACTCCTTCACAGTCTTTGACCCACAAACATTATATATATTTTTCGTGGTGACGCTCTCCCAGGATTCACTGCAGCGACCTTCAGCTGTGTTTGTTGTGGAGTCTCTCTGTCTTAAGTCAGGAGAGCTCCTTAGTCTAATTCAGGTGATTAATTCACCACTTCTTCACCCACCTCGAACTCTCGGGTCTATTCGGCTTTAAGTTTAGGATCCTTATCCTGGCGATTGATGAAGTGTCTCTCAGTGGTTTAGATTTATTTGACAATCAGAGCAGAGATGGCTCCTGTGAACCTCTGTCGTCCTGTTGCTTCTATCGGCAGTGAAATCATCAGTTAACGCCAGTGCCTCAGTTCCATCGGCTGCGGTTGCATCGTGTGACAGTCTTCACTGTTTTATGAAGTTATCGGGTGGATTTTCAGTGTTGTGGGTACAGACTGTACATTAATGTTTTCTTCTGTATCACTCAGCTGGCCTACTGTGTGGTGCAGTTCCTGGAGAAGGATCCCACCCTCACTGAACCGGTACTTTTTATTTAACTCATTCCTCCCACTCAAAGCTCAAAGTCTCAAGCACTAAATTAGTCAACACTGCAGATGAATTTGTAGCAGGTGCTCGTAACCACCCACTCAAACAGACTGTTTTTTTTACATTAAAGCGAAATTCTCTTCTATCTGTGCAGGTGATCCGTGGCCTGCTGAAGTTTTGGCCTAAAACCTGCAGCCAAAAAGAGGTACTCTGCATGTCTGTGTAAACACACATGGTTGATAACGTTCTGCTTCATACTCTAAACGTCTTATCGCTTTAGGTGATGTTTCTCGGTGAAATTGAGGAGATTCTGGATGTCATCGAGCCGACGCAATTCATCAAAATCCAGGAGCCGCTGTTCAAACAGATTTCTAGATGTGTGGCCAATCCACACTTTCAGGTGAGAATGAAAACAGAAACACACAGAAAATGCAGAGAGTTTGTTTCAGGCTTCAAATCATTCCACATCCATTTGACATCAAGGTCTGTAGAGGCTTTTGTCCTCTCGTCCATTCACACGCTCCTTTGTCAGCAGTGAAGCGTATTCGGCCTACGGATCATTAACCAGTTCATTCATTTCTCCATCTGTCTTACTGTTTTTGATTCTTTCTGTCTGTGTCCTCTCAGGTAGCAGAGCGAGCGCTTTACTTCTGGAATAACGAGTACATCCTCAGCCTCATCGAAGAGAACATAGACAGGGTCCTCCCCATCATGTTCGGTAGCCTCTACAGAATCTCCAAAGAGCACTGGAACCCGTATGTATTCAGGCTGATTTCACTATTATTCTCTATTATTAGTTGAACACTGTTACTGATGCCAGCGTCTCTCTGCAGGACAATCGTAGCTCTGGTCTATAACGTGCTGAAGACGTTGATGGAGATGAACTGTACTCTGTTTGATGAGCTGACGTCCTCCTATAAAGCAGATAGACAACGGTGAGTAACCGACACTTTGTGGTATTTAATTGGTATTTAAAATGGTCTTGAAATGTCTTAAACCCTTCAGAAACCCCCAATAGAGCTTTTTTTATTGCATATGTTCAACTAGAAGGGGTGCTTATAAAAGTGCTCACTAACAAAAAGTATTTAAAATGTTTTCCTCTCAGGGAGAAGAAGAAGGAGCAGGAGAGGGATGAGCTGTGGAAGAAGCTGGACGAGCTGAGACTCAGCGACAGCGCTCTGGTCCAGAACAACAGCCACGGGCTCCAGAACAACAATAACAACAACAACAACAACAATAGCAACAGTAGTAATAACGATGACACCGAGGACAAGAGCGCCGCTTCTGCTGCTGCCGTCCCCACAGACGACAAAGAGCCTGACGTCAGCGTGGCAGCCAATGAGAGCACTCCATGTGACAAATGACACCGGATGTTTTTTTATTCCGTAACGGTTTGACACCGTGTGCAGGACCGTCAGTGGAGGATTGACGGAGACGGAAAAACACAAATTACACCTCAGCAGTATATTACATCTACTTAGAGTGACTTAGAACGCCAGCATTTCTTTGGCAGAAAAAATTATATATATTTCAACCTAAGACTATTTTTGGATGTGACCGTGTGGCTACAGTATATTGTTTATTTGTCTGATCAAAGATTTATCCTTTCACATTTAGTTTCTTAACTGAAGAGGATTTTATTTGTTCTATTCATTGTATGATACACGGGGGCGGGCCGAAAAATAATTATGACTTGAATTCAATGTTTCCGATTGTGCTGCACTTAGACGAGCTGAATAGCTATTTAAAGATGTCTATTTTTTAAATGTGCTTTTCCCACTTGCTGCCAACACATGGGTGCAAAACCTTAAGGAAGAAATGAACTGCAGACTTTGGGAGTAGGTGGGGCAGTTGGGACCAGACCCATAGTTAAACAGTTAGTGTCCATTAGTGTGTAGTAAAGGGCTGTTGTCAGGAGCAGGAGACGCTAGGAGACGAATCTCTGGGGTTATGGGTGAATGAGGCCAAAGACGCGTTAAAAAAAAAAATAATCCCAGGTCTGGTTTGATAAATCGATGAATGACTCTAGTTGAGACTGCGCAGTTGAAACCGGTTCACGATTATTAGAGTAAATGTCATATTTGTTTGTGTTGCAGGTGTTGGTAAATATTTTTGTCTGAGCAAAACAGGAAGCTAATCGTTGTAACACAAGCCCGAGTCTGTGCATCGAGGTCCCACCGTTGCCGCACTCGACCAATCGTGAGTCAGGCTCGGCTGTCAATCAATATGTTTCACTCCGTTTTTATAGCATCAAATAACTAATTAAAACCAAACTTATTGGGAAAAAATCAATTGTGTGATAAGAAATACATAAAATGACAAATCATCTTTTACAAAAATAAGTATTTTGACTTTCTTGTCCCATCTGCTTACATGGAGGTCGGGTTTATGAGCTATAGTGCAGCCAGCCACTAGGGGGCGATCACGATGCTTTGGCTTCACTTTATGGGAGCTGTCATGTCATCCATCTTTATATACGGTCAATGATAAAGACAGCAAACTGTCCCAGTCAGGAAATAGTCTGGGTCATGACCCTTCTTTATGGTTTTTGTACAGATTAAATAAACAAGACTAGCTGGACCCCCTCTTCTTCATGCTAATCTAACTGTAGCTTCATTTTTCCTAAGAGGGATATTTGACCTTCATCAAACTCTCAGCAAGATAGCAAACATTTCCCCAAGCAATTGAAGTATTTGTAAATTTAAAAAAAAACTAACCTGAGACCTACAGTGCTATATTTTTCTAGAGCGTTGACGAGGCAAATCTTTTTTCTTTCCGATGCAGGATGTGCTCGAGTGTGTATTAGATGAGTGCGTATTTGTGTATATGTCAGTTTGGAGGCTACTTAAAGGGAAATGCCACTCAGTTTAATATTGTATGTACAGTGTGATGTCTCTGTGGTCTAGGAAAGTGCAGTCAGTGCTTATAGGAGCATAAATGTTAATCTCCATCAAAGCTGTTACCACCACCAAGCTTTTTCTTCTTTTTTTTTTTACAATTCACGCGACTGATTTTGTGTATCTGAGTTTCTATATCTAAACGATATCTAGAAATTCATTTTAACAGCAGAAAATCTTACAAGTAATCTTTAATCCTCTAATCATGACTTTATAACCTCGCATTCGCTTTTTACTCTCCGTGTTCTGATGTTGGAGGTGGACTAACGTGCTTATTGATGTAATCTGACTGCCACAGATCATAGGAAAGACCTCTGAGAGTTTGTTTGTTTAGTAGTTGAATGGTGTTCCCTCTGAGCCTGGGTGTGTCTGCTCTCTTAAGTTCATATTTAAGGTCCAGTCTTCTCTGATGCCTTTCTGTCAGTACAGCATTCCAGCCTCTGTGACGTTGAAAAAGAAGCCTGCGTGACGAACCTGTCTTCTGATCGCAGATCTTATTTAGGTTTCACCATCAAATAAAGTCTATTTTATCTTTGTACTCAAAACGGAACCATCAGCCTGTTCTGTTCTTTTCTTTTTTTTCCTGTGCAAATATTTGTTTACCTGCAGTTCATCATGAAGGTCACTAGGTGGTGCAAGATTATATGTTCTGCCTTTGGTCAGCACAAAGTTCCTGACCACTGCTTTATATATTATTCATAACAAATGCATTTCTTTGACCAGTAATCATTTCATTTGTGATAACAATGTTTCTTTTTCAAAATAACCCTGAGTCCAGCAGGAGAAAGAAGAAAAATAAAAACACAAAAACTGCACAAAAAAATCACATCTGTTGAAAATTAAAACATCTCATCCTGTGAGTCTAAAACTTTCAAGTTTTCATTTTACATCTGTACATTTTACAGATACACAATAAAAGGTTCTTCATTCATAATCCATCACCTTTAGAGAGAAACAATAACTGATATAGGAAGAAATAAAGTGACTCCAAACCATTTAGACTCTGATCTTGCTCCTGTGTGCAGCAGAGGTGTGGGAGACTTCTACATGTCTGTGCCCGAAGATCTATGTTTGGTTGAAAATGAAATCATGGTCAATTCACTTGGGGCACTTAGTGCAGTCAGATAAAAGCAGTAAAAGCGTCCAGCGTCTCTTGTGGGAATCGCACGTACAGTTTTGTGCCATGATTTGCAACATGTGACTCCACTTCAGGGCTGGCCAGTATCGGGTGTTTCTCTGGATCACTGAGCTCCACGACAAACACAGCACGTTTCCAGTATGTGTGACCAATATATTCACCATTATGTAATTTTGATCTATTCATGCACTCCTGTTGGACGGTTTTGTGTCTCTTCTGCTCGCTGATGAAGAATGAACAATAAAATACTCTTCTGTTTTCTACTTGTGACATAACTCAAGGCTGCAGAGCTGCTACTGAGAACAGACCTGTTTAAATAGAAAGATAATCAGATGGACAGAAAGACATTAGTAGACAGATAGACAGACAGATTAATAGATTAATAGGTAGACAGATAGGTAGACTGACCGACAGACAGATGGATAGACAGACAAGATATGACATGATTATGTGGTCTTTTTATGTTTTATTGCAGGGGTCTGGACATGCACTCAGGTTTTATTTTAAGAGCATCGTTATGCTCATGAACTGTGGCTTTCCAAAGTGGGAGCTGCAGGGCCAGTGCAAAAAAAAAAAGTGGAGTAAAGATTAAGTTGAGGTTAAATAGACCATCCGACAAACGAAAGGCAGTGCAAAATGTCCCATTTCTCAACATCCATTATCTACAGTTTATCCTTTGAGGGCCGTGGGGGCAGCTGCAGCCAATCTCAGCTGGTATTGGGTGAGAGCCGGGCTACACCAGCGTGTCACAGGGCCGACATATAGAGACAAGCAATCATTCAACCCAGGCCCGTGTCCCATCCCTCCAAAGATTTGTGAAAAACGATTTTGTTTGTGTAATCCTGTTGATAAAAGACTACAACTAACAAACCAGACAACCAAATAACCAGCCAGCCTTACAAATAAACAAACAAATAAACAAACAAACTTTTTAATTATAAAATTAAAAATCAACACAACAGGGAATTTATCAATTCAAGTATCCAGTGTTGTTTCCAGTCCTCACACAGGCTGCAGGGACACCTGTTCACCACCAGGACTCCACCTCTCCTCTGATCAGCTGGTACTCAGGGTTACCATGGCGACACTCCCGCCTCAATAAAAGAAAGTGAGCCTGCGTCCACACGCACACACACGCACGCACGCGCACACTTTTTTATCCTTTGGAGACAAGTCCACAGTTTTTAGCCGCAACAACCAATGTCTCTGAATGAAAACAGGACCGAGTTCACCTCCAAACTCTCCCCAGCTGCGGACACATGTGTGGGAGTGACCATCCTCTCTGTCGGTATGTACATCCAGCTTCACTTCCAGCTGCTCTGTGTACATCCAGCTTCTCTGTGTACATCCAGCTTCACTTCCAGCTGCTCTGTGTACATCCAGCTTCTCTGTGTACATCCAGCTTCACTTCCAGCTTCTCTGTGTACATCCAGCTTCACTTCCAGCTTCTCTGTGTACATCCAGCTTCACTTCCAGCTTCTCTGTGTACATCCAGCTTCTCTGTGTACATCCAGCTTCTCTGTGTACATCCAGCTTCACTTCCAGCTTCTCTGTGTACATCCAGCTTCACTTCCAGCTGCTCTGTGTACATCCAGCTTCTCTGTGTACATCCAGCTTCACTTCCAGCTTCTCTGTGTACATCCAGCTTCTCTGTGTACATCCAGCTTCACTTCCAGCTTCTCTGTGTACATCCAGCTTCACTTCCAGCTTCTCTGTGTACATCCAGCTTCACTTCCAGCTTCTCTGTGTACATCCAGCTTCTCTGTGTACATCCAGCTTCTCTGTGTACATCCAGCTTCACTTCCAGCTTCTCTGTGTACATCCAGCTTCACTTCCAGCTTCTCTGTGTACATCCAGCTTCACTTCCAGCTGCTCTGTGTACATCCAGCTTCTCTGTGTACATCCAGCTTCACTTCCAGCTTCTCTGTGACAAGCCACTCGTGTTCTATACTGACCAGAAACTGTGAAGATGTGATCTGTGCTGTTAAAAACTGACACTGGAGCGATTATAATGTAGAGGTGAGAACTTTTAATTGGAGGAAAAGGAAAATGGATTCACAATAATACTTCCAGCAAAGTGAAGCTTGATAGGTTGTAAAAATGTGTTTGACAACATATTTCCCCCAAAAGACCGCCTGTCGTGTTCAGTGCATTTAAAAACAATTATTTGAACTCGAATTTAAAATACAGTTTTGTTGTTTTCAATAATGAAATACAGAGGGTAAATTAATTGTGTTATTTGTTATTGCCAGTTATTTATTTTTTTACAGTTGCATAAATGCTTCATGTGTAAATGTATAAAGTCGTTCTAAGGAAATGTCAGCCAAATCTAGCTTTTAGCATAAATGTGTTCAGATGAAATTGAACTAAAGTCTGTTTGTGAAGCTTCATGGTCAAACAACCGTGATGAAGGTTTTCCATTGATTTACATGCTCTTGTTACTAATTCATCACTCAATGCGCTAATTACACTTAAGTTGGAATAATTACACCAAGGAGTGTGTATGTGTGTTTCAGTAATGCCACTTTAACTGTTGATATGTAAAGTAATTGTTCTGCCGGCTGCTGTGACACAGAGCTTAAAAAAAGCATTTCAGGTTTAAAAATAAAATGTACATATGAGGAATATTAAATTAAACTAATATCCTGTAGATTTGTGTGCACGGAGCAATTTCCGGTTATATGTTCAGGACACATTTTATCTGTTTCCCCGTCAGTTTTCTTTCATCACAGAAGAAACAAACACAATCTCATTATCTTAGTGTTTCTTTCCTTTTGATGATATTCTGGATGTTTATAGTGCCCATTAATGTGCAATTTAATAAGACATTTATATGAATATTATGAATATTTGCACACTTGGCCGAGGTGGGAGAAAAACGTCGCCTCTACAAAGGCACAATGCCACAAAGTGCAATGAAGCATGTGACTTCAAAACGTCCACTGAGGCTTCTGCTCCACGGATCCATTTGACAAGTATCTAGAGTTTCTGTTAGCGACGCATTTATATGGAGACGTGCTGTCAACCAACAAAAAACTCACAGACCCCCCCCCCCCCCCACTGCTGCACTTCATGACGAAAATGAGCAATGTAGTTTATTTTAAGCTGATCCCTCATAAATCGCAGTAGTAGTTCACCAAATGTGTAACAGTCCGCATCCATAACAAATGCTCTGTTTATTCCTGTGTGAGTAGCAGAAACATAAATAATACATAACAGCATCAGTTGGTTGATGTCAAGAGACAAAGACCAAAGACAAGAGGAAGTCAGATCATGTGACACAGGTGTTAAGCGCATATACAGGGAGGAGACGTGATGTAGATGGATACGAGACAGGATGAGATGCGGTGACCTATATCGCTGGTGATGTCCACCATAGGATCGGGGAACATTAGCCCTAATGGCTGTGCTGTTGTATGATTGAGGTGTTGTGTGGCGAGTGCGACTCGTGTGAGTGTAGTGTAAAGAGCTTCTAGCAGTCGATGCATCTTGAGAAGTGTTTTCTATAAATACCCTACATACACCATTAGATAAGATGGTCCTGTATTAGTGTCACAACAGGAAGTAAGCATCAGGTGTTAATGACAAAAGGTCACAGTTTGTTTCCCGTTTCAAAGTCTGAGCAGCTTCAACCACATGTTCAGTATTATTACCGTGAAGGTCCTGTAATCTAGACCAAGTACTTAAACAACATAAAATGTATTTATTTCTCTGTGAAATTCATCGCCATGTTTTTAACAGTAGCCCAAACTGGACAAACTGAACACCTTTTGAGTTTTTATGACAACTAAAGGCTCTTTCATGTTCGGTAGGGGAGGGTGAGGTGAGGGGTATTCAGCTGCAACATGCAACTTCACCACTAGATGTCACTAGATTCTACACACTGGACCTTTAAGAGCCATATAATCCCCGAATTGGAGGGAACCAAAACAATGCTTAAAGGAGCAGGGGTTCACCACAGGAACGGAAACATCCAAGCTAATGTGTCTTTGTGGTAGTTGATTGCTAACGTGTTCACCACATTAACGTCCATATGCTCATTTTGTGTTTTCAAGACATAATTTGTTACTTGTTTCCCTCTGGTCTTCTTTGCCCCCCCCCCTGTAGTTCTGCTCTCTGTTCTCGGCAATGGGCTGGTCCTGGTCATCTGTTACCGCAGGAGGAAGAAGATGGTGGGCTCGGAGCTGCTGTGCGTCAACCTGGCCGTGGTCGACTTCCTCTGCTGCATCTGCTTCTACCCGCTCTCTGTCATGTCCTCTTTCCACCACGCGTGGCTGGGGGGGAACGTCACGTGCGTTTACTACGGCTTCGGCTGCTTCATCTTCGGACTGTGCAGCATGTTCACCATCACCGCCATCAGCATCACGCGCTACCTGAAGACCTGCTACAGCTTGCTTTACAGTGAGCTGCGTTTTATCGAAGCGATTGCATGGCATAAAAGAAAATTTTAATAAAAATATCCTGGGAAAGACTAAAAGAATATATATGTAAATAAAACAATGCGGAAATATAATAAAAAATGACCCTATTTATTTCATTTAAATTATTATTAATTGAATTGATTTATTATTATTTAATTTATATAGAGATATTCATAATTTTTTTCCTGTGCTTCTCCTGTTGCGTTTGCTATTCCTTATAGCATATAAAATACGTTTTGTTCACCTTTACAGCCGTGCATTCGGATGGAGCTAACATCCGCATAGCGTGCTGTGCCACCTGGGTGGTGGCCACCGTGTGGTCCAGCTTGCCCCTCTTTGGCTGGGGCGAGTACGTTCCCGAGCCTTATGGACTGTCCTGCACTATCGCCTGGAGGGGTTATCACACCTCGGCAAAGGACGCCTTCTACGTCATCTGCACCTTCGCCTTCTTCACGCTGGTCCCCATGCTCCTCATCGTGGTGCCCCAGTGTCAGATCCTCTACCAGGTGTCCAGCTTCTCCTACTCGCTGTCCACCAGAGGCATCCGCAACAACCTGCGGCAGACTGAAAAACGTCTCTCTGTGGTCAGTGACGTGAGAAGAACGTCACTTATGTGCATTGTAGTTTATGTTAGTTATGCCACATGTATGAGAACCTGTGAATCAACTTGACACAGTAAAACTTGACACTCTTGACTTGATATGGGACTTGACAGCATTAACAGTATAAAGTTTTGACCTGGAATAGTGTTAAGCCGTATTAGGACATGCAGATAAAGTCCGGAGAGTTTTCCTTTCACACATGCACAACACAGTGGGAGGTTTTCTGCACAGACGTGTTCACAACAGCATCAAATCCTCTGCACTACTCAGGTGAGAGGTGGAGCAGCCGGGTGCAGCAGACAGAGGCAGGAAGTGACGTATTAACTCCGCCGCAGAGGTCATGTGATCATGTTTATAGCACCTCGACACCAGTGTCGGCTCTTATCACCATAAACTCTCTTGACATCTTCGTCTGTGTCTTCTACGTGTGTGTCGCGCTTTTTCACCGGGAGATATTTCTTTTCTTTTCTTTTTCGTCTGTTGCTTGTTAGAAGCGTCATCAACCGACTTGACTTCGGGGACTTTACTTGCTTGAGGTATGAAAGACTCGACTTGATGTGAGACCTGAAGCAAAAACATGTGACCTGGTAGAATTCTGGTATAAAAAGCAGCTTGACCTGGTTGGAGAGTTGCTTTGACAAGGCTCATGACGTAATGTGGGATCGAACTTGTCCTAAATTACTTACTTGGTTCAGACTTGCACTGATGATGGTTGTGGCTTGACTCTGACTCTTTGACAAGACTTGGCTTCCTTCATTTATCCTTCATTTGATCTGTTGCTTTGCGTGTACACGTCTGTTTCTGTGTTTTAATTATGACATATTTGCAGAATATTTTTGGTATTCGTTCTGCATCATCCGTGTGACAAATCCCTGCATTGTTCATTAAGCATTAATAAAGCTTTAAAAACCCTAAGTAAATGGCGCCTTATCACTAAGTGATGCAATGTTGTTTCTGCTTTTCTGTACTTTGACCGTGTGACCAATGCTGTCATTGTTCTTGAGACCAGTCATTATTCACATGACTTGACAGGAAAAGATTGACAACGTGATGATTGCTTCTGTTTTTCTGAAGAAAGAAGTCTCACGGGTCACTGTTGTACGTGACAACCTTTGTAACACCATGAAAAATGATTAATACGTTTTTTCCAGTCTAGTCACTTTCTGTTATCTGTTGTTTCCTCTTCCAGATGTTTTTCTGCATCAGCCTGGGTTTTGTGATCGCCTGGGCCCCGTATGCTGTTGTGTCCTTCCTCTTCATTTTCCACAAGGAGCACAGGTACATGACTCCCGGGGGCTTCGTTTTCCCGGCCCTCTTCGCCAAAAGCTCCCACGTCTACAACCCCCTCATCTACTTCTACTTCAACAAGACTTTCCAGCGGGAGCTGCGCTGTCTGCTCCTCTCAATCTACTCTAAGCTCGGGGGGAACCAAGTGGGGGTCCACATCGGTGCGGGCCACCAAGCCCCGTTCCCCATCCACATTCAGCTCCAGGAACGAGGCTGCGTCCAAAAGAGGAACTTTGGCTTGTCTCAGGACAGAACTCACAGTAAGACCAAGATCAAAGACAAAGTGGTGTACGCCAGTGGCTGTCGGCCGGTGTATGTCTGCTGGGGCTCCACATCCAAAGACCCCCCAATCACCTCGAACAATAAACCTGCCAACTGCCCACCTGTCTCTATATGACTTGTGAATATATGACTAATGAAGGTTAAATCACAGACAAGCTGGTCCTGGGTTGTGTCAAATAATCAGGCTCCATAATAATGTGGAAGGGAGCATGTCTGGGAAATTGAGCAGCTGTCTGCAGCGCGACAGCCTGTTCAACCCTCAGATCACTACAATCTCCAGAAGTAAAAGGAAGCAGCTGGTCATGTGCGAGCCGGTGTAAACAAGAAGTAGATTGTCTACTCTGTTTTAGGTGCTCGAAAAAACTAAATGTTGCAGCAGGGATGTGTTTTTAAACTAAAAACGTAGTCGTGTGGATGTAGCCACAGAAAGACAACCTCTCGCTCAGTGGATGTTTGTTTGCCAGGTGTTAATAATGGACCAGTTCCATTTAGGTGACGTGCTAGTGACGTCCAGTTTTCATTGTGCGGGATTGTTTTCACCATTTTCTGATATTTTAGAGTGAAGATGATTAATCATTGATAATAAAAGTTGTGAGTTGCATCATCATGTCAATATCTAAGTCATAATTACAACAGAGAAACTCTCACTGGGGTAAAGCTTTGATATGTTCAACTTGGGCTTTAAAGAACAGAGAAATGCTTAAAAACCAAACATTATATGTTATATGGACTTCTCAAATCTGACAAAGATAAATTGTGTAAAAGTTTAATGGACGTGGTGTTATATTGTCGATACACAGTATTTTGTTGTGAATGTTCACAGGTTGTAAACATGGACGTCTTTATCGTCTCTACCATCCGTACCACATGATGTGAACGTCGTCCGAGAAAGGTCTATTTTATCCAGGACAGTGCTTTATTAGTGATGTTGTCTATGTATTCATGCTGCCATTCAATGTTTCAGCAAATTGTGTCTTGCACTGCTTGCACAATTGTGTTATTGAAGTAATAATAAGTATAATTATGAGCAAAGGACTGGCTCAGTGTGTGAGCTTGAACTGTTTGATCTTCACATTCGTATTAGTATTCATAGTATCCTTTGAACCCTGTGCTCGTTCTGTCCTTCACGCTCTACATGTACTTCTGACCATATGCTGAAGTAGCAAACATAGATAAATATATATTATAAGTTTATATTTTCCTCAAAACACCGATGTGGTGTTAATAATAACAATGATAGTAATAATTTAGCCAATTATTCCACATTTTAACTACAAACCAATACTGACACGCACATGCTGACTGTCAAAAATCACATTACTGTAAGTTCATGTTTCTATAATGTAGAGAAATTAAACACCCTCCAAAAAAAATGTATGTAGAAAACTGTGAATGATACATCCATTTAAAAAGAGAAGAATAAAACTGCTTGACACCAGGAAATCTCCCACATCGCTCTTTTGTGCTTCTAATTTCTTGCTCCTCAGCGTGAGTCACTAAATTGCTTCATGCCTGTTAATGGACGGCTGATTAGTATTTTGGTTCTCTGTCGGTGTGTGTGTGTGTGTGTGTGTGTGTGTGTGTGTGTGTGTGTGCGCGTGTGTTTTAGAAGTGATTATCATGACAAAGAAATGCAATTAGGGCTTGTTATCTTACAGTTTAACCATAAACTTTACTATACATAACAACAAATGAAAAGAAAACACCACCAAATATATAGAACGTGAAATAAGAAAAATAAACTTGTAAACATAAATACAATATCTTTTCTGCACACAGATTTAAATATGTCTCTTAAAGACCTATAATAATCAGTCGGGCTCTAATATAAATATCCCTTGAGGACATCTGAGGACAGGTCATGTTTACACGTTAGACGGGCTGGGAGTTTCACAAAAGGTTCACAGTGATGAATACACAAAATCACTCCAGAAAATAACGATGTGCGATCCCTGTCAGCAGCTAATTTGAAGATGAAGTGGGAAATGACGTCCCTCACACATGGTCAATTTGCAGGTGTGGTAAGGCGGAGGTGCTGCCAAACGTATCCGGCCACAACTCATCCACACACACACCCGTGCACACAAAGCAAACGAGCTGATTTGAGGAACCAAACGTGACAAAGATGGTGACATTTCAATTTCACGTGGCACCAGAGGAAAGTCTGGAGAGATACGGTGTCAGACTGTCCCAATGAAAGGTCTTTAAAGATGAGCAGTGAGATGTTGAGCCAGGCTTTGTGTATGTGCTACTGATTATGTAACCTCTCGACAATAGGCTGCATTGATGAGCTGCAGAGCAACACAATGTTTTCTTCCACCGTCCGAATCCGACTTATAATTGCATTTCCCTGTGCGAACTTCCCATAGGGTTTCACAGAGACTTTACCACAGGGACATACACTCACCCAAAATGAAGTGGTTTTAAAAGCATTGACTGGTTTTCAGAGGCAGGGCTGAGCTCAGGTTGGTGGATGTAAAAGTCTGCGTCTGGAAAAGCTGTAAATAGAAGCTCATCTGTCTGTAGCAGCCAAAGGACACTGACCATAACTCACATCTCAAAAAAATGGAAGCCTGTCTCAAAAGCAGAATCCATTAAAGTAAAGACGCATGAAAATTTTTTAATTGAGGCCATTACAGTAAATGGAATACGTCTGTAGAATAAGTGTAGCCATTACTGCCACTCCGACCGACGGCCAAAACGGGGACCTACTCAGAATAGGCTCCATGCTGAGCGCTTGACTGGAAGGAAACAGCACTAAATGTCCTCCAGGACCGGGGCCAACTCAAAACACTAATAACAAAAGGCCAATAGGGCTGTTTGTTTGTTTGGATGTGCTCCTGCTGACAAGGTACAAGTGGAGTTCGCATGTTTTCGTCCAAATAGTCACGTTAAATGGAAACAAACAGTGATCGATGTACTGAATCATTAAAACCAGTGAGGGAGTTTGATATGTAGCTGTGGGCTTTTTGTTTGTTCCGGCAAAATTAGCTGAGTTACTTTATGTTAAATAATAACCAACCAACCAGCCAACAAACCAACCAACCAGCCAACCAACCAGCCATTTAACCCACCAACTAACCAACCAACCATCCATCCAACCAACCAACCAACCAACCAACCAAAAACATAACCTTGGTGGAGGTAAATGTCTACTGCTATTTCAGATGATGAGAAAAACCAAAACCTATGAGGTCATTCATGATCTGTGCAATGATTAAGATTTTAGCCGCCCCCCCTGTGGTCTGCATTCAAGTCTTTAATCATCCCTCCTTTGTGCGCTAACGTCAAGCTGTCCGTTTCAGAGCACGCTTTTCTACATGACAAGGAAGCGTTGATGTGCATTGATTTTACATCAATGACCATGTTCGCATAATCAAGAGTTGAATTGCATGTTCTACAGGCATCGCCCCCCCCCCCCCCCCGGCTGGAAGTGTGTCGGTTAGACTACAAGCGTGATTGTATGATCCACATGCACTCAGACTTGGAGAAATTAAATTCTCTGACACTTCTTATAGGGTGAAGCTGCTTGTCTATTATCCTCCTCAGCTCAGACTCACCAGATAAAGAGAGAGAGAGAGAGAGAGAGAGAGAGAGAGAGAGAGAGAGTATTGATTCTGTCGTTAGGGCTCGAGCACGGAATGGTGCGATGTTCCTTACGTTCCATCATTTGTTTTCAGGCTAAAAAAGGATTGAGAATTTCCGGAGTTTTCTTCAATCACTGTGGTTTCAGCTTTGCTGCTAATTTGCAAACATGATGTGGACAAAACAACTGGCCTCCCACCATCCGATCGTTCGGAAATTTCATGTGTTTGATAAAAAGTCCCGGCCTGAAGACTTTCACCGGCCACATTCACCAAGCTTGGTGGGAATATCTCTTGGGAACTGAAAGGTCAAACTAAAATATGGTCTGAAACCCACTTTTCTATATATCACTGTAAAAATAAAGCCTCTGATGCTTTCCACCACATACATGTGCTGATTAATTCCCACATCACAACACTCTGCTTCTTAATGAAGGAACCAAAGGTAACAGCACGACATCTGCAACGCCCCTTGACGTGCATTAAGGTGCGAGGGCCCTTCTACGCCGCTTGCAGCTTTGATTTAATTTGATTATGTAGGGCGAAGTTGCTTTTGCATCTTTGGCTGATGAATGGCACAACATTACTTAATACTCCTAATTCAAACAGACAACCCATTCCACATAACAGCTTCATCGTTAAGAATGTTTTTTGCACATCTTTTAATAACAGACACTGACAAATTGTTGGAGCGTTTTCCAGTTCGCAGAAAATTGTGTTTATAGGCTATAGGATGCCAAACTCCCTCCTCATCATGTTTGTGTCATTTCTAGGACAACGTGTTGGCTGGACAACTCCCCACAAAGAACTGTGAATGTCTGATCGTGATGAACTGAGTAGCTCCAAACACGCTACCTCTACACTACAAGTGGGCTTGAGACTCTATTCTTCCCTGAGGAGTCATACATCAAACATAGATGAGTGGAGTGTGTTCCCGCTCCTCTGCATAATAAAACAGCTGCAGCCGCTGCATTCGGCTGCCGGTGAGACGTGAGAACACAAACCTAGTGATCATCAGTATACGCATGAATGAACTGCTTGTGAAATAATGTATTCTTTTCCATTTCAAGGTGAAGAGCCGTGTGTATGTTGGTCTATTGACACACATTCAGTTCCAAACAAAAGCTTATACTCAATGAAAGGTATTTTATAATCAGATGATGTGAATGACATCATCATGAGGTCCAAACCAAATAGAGTCACAAGCTGCATCTTATTCAGATTAAACAATCATTCACCATCATGTGTTGCCTCTCTGACACTTTTCCTTTTGTTGTTGAACTCACTTGTTGCTGTCGGTTGAAGTTTGTGTGTTTAACACTGTAGTGTAATTTATAATCGCCAAAGCAAACTGCACTAGTTATTTGTGAGTAGGTCTGTGTGTGTACACCTATTCATGTGAGTATGGGGGGGCGATCTGTGAGACCCTCTTTTTCCGTACACACTGGCTGTCACAGCATCTCACCCTCGTTAGCCCAGAAATGGGGACGAGGCGGCCGGGGCCTGATGGGACGCACGGCGATCTCATTATGAGAGGAAGCAGCCCAACTGGAGCGTAACAGGACAGGCCGGGCGTGAGGGCTGGATGAAGGGGGTTTCGGGAGGAGGGGACCTGGCTCGGATCAGACTGGCACTGTGGGTCCAGGTCAGGCACAAAAACCCATCTCCTCTTTTGTGTGCCAGCCGGGCCTCCATTGTTCTAAGCCTCATTAGCGCCAGTTAGAAGAAGCTGTAGTGCAGGACGGGAGGCGTCATTCTGCACCCGCTGCCTTGCTCAGGTCACAGCAGAGCCCTCGAACTGGGACGCAAACTGCTTCTCCTCGACTTTGCAGAGGGAAAAGCTGCCGACTGACTTCTCAAAGTACAGTGTGGAACGGTGGGGGGGCTAAGGGCCTCATGGGAGACATCAACATGGACACTCCCGATTATGGGATCGCGGCGATGAGGAGGGGAAGCTACGATGATGCTTCGGCTTCTCTGCGTCCTGTGAGTATCGATCCGCTGTCCGACGGCAAAAGGTGAAAGAGATCCTGTCTCTGACGGCTGCTCAGTAGAGATGACTCAGTGTGAGACACTGCTTTTAATCGTTTTAATGTGCATCTGGTTCTTTGCTCTGTGTGCTGTGTGTGAAAGATGTTTTAAAGGTCCAGTGTGTAAGATTCAGGTGAAAGGGATCTATTGGCAGAAATTTTATATAAAATAATCCTGATGTTTTCACTCGTATGTTTCATCTAAATTGTAGGAATTGTTGTTTTACCCCTAGAATGAGCCCTTTATATTTAAATACTTTATATTCTTATCAGGAGTGAGTCCTCTTTACGGAGGCCACCATGTTTTTTTTACAGTAGCCCAAACTGGACAAACTAAACCTTTTGAGTTTTTATGACAACAGAAGGCTGCCACAGGTTCTCTTACATGTTTGGAGGGTGAGGGTGAGGAGAGGGGTATTCAGCTGCAACATGACACTTCACCACTAGATGTCACTAAACTCTACACACTCAACCTTTAAAAAAAAGATGTACCACAAATATTGCCATTTACACACAGATGTGCATAGTATGACTAATATTAAACACCCTTGGATGTCAACAGGAGAAACACCTGTTCAGAGTCTCCTTCTGTGGGCTGTTCTTTTGGGCATCTCAGTTTGCAACCTGTTTGTGTACAACTTAAAAGTTATACCGTAAATGGGTGTGTCATAGACTGTATATAAAGAGGGCGGAGTACACCCTGGACAGGTCACCAGCCAATCACAAGGCCGACATACAGAGACAATGAACTTAAGCTGTGTGTCTTTGGACTGTGGGAGGAAGCCGGAGAAAACACATGCACACACAGTGAGAACGTGCAAACCCGCAAGGTTCAGGTTTAAACCCAGAACCTTCTTGCTGTGAGAAAACAGTAGTAACCACTTTATCACCATGCACCCTGAATATGGAATATCCAAACAAAACACGTTTTCAAATTTAGGGCATTGTCATAGTGTCATTTTCAGAATGAGAGTGGAGTAAGTAAAAGTACTTCACGTTCTATTTCCAGGCAGGTTGGACAGTGTCCTCGCCAGAAAACACAAAATATAGTGTATCCCTTCCTTTTTCCTCCCTCAAAAGTAATGACAGAAGTAGCATAAAGTTTTTATACTGTTATTAAACCTCCTTAGGTCTTTTATCAGGATTACTTCTCAAATTTTGACCAAAGCCTCACTTATATTTACAGTTTATCAAATAGCTTGAGTCAAAAATCTCACAAAAACAGTCACACTGAAGCTTTTTTTCCTCACGTACTTTAACATTGTTGATGCAACACGTGCTCAGCTGTCGATCACACCTGCACCGGGGAGAAGATACATACATGAAGCATAAAGAGCCGGCAGCTGGGTTCTGTCGTCACCACAGAGTGAACACAACAACAACATTGTCTGTACAATCTGTTCAGTAAAATGAAGCAAACTGAGGCCTGAACTAAAGACCTCATTGTCTTAACTTGTCTACCTCTGACGACCTCTTTACACTCTGTGCCTCTTTGGTTCTTTCAAAGGGAAACCTATTCAAAGCACAAAGGACCTTATATCAATTCATTTTATTCAAGATTCTAATTAAAACAGACATGAATTATTTAGATCTTCCCCAAATAAACATGCAGGTTATTTTTAACCCAGCTCCATGAATTGTTCCGTGGGATAATGGTGAAAATGTCACAAAATCCCTGAGATTTCCTGGAAATTTTTATTTCCCATCCTTTAATCATGTTTTGAGTATAATCCTGTTGACAAACGAACAAACAAACCAACCAGGATGAAAACATAACCTCCTTGTAAATATCATCAGGAAGTCTTTCATAATACTAATTTACTTCTTTCCTTTATGGCTCCTTCACTATGGAGATGTTGAACCTTCTGACATTTGCAGTCATCTGTGGGGCAAATGTTTAATTTCACAAACTGCAGAGACAACTGAATGAAAGAAAGTGTCATTGTGAACGGTGTCAAACATCCAACAGCTTCTAAGTCACAGCTGCAGTGTAAAGAACTGTCAGTTCAGCAAGTGGCAAGAATCAAGCGCATGAAAAGTAAATATTAAATATTACTTCTCTCTGACTTCTGTTACCTCACAGGACTTCAAACACTTGGCCCAGAGGCGACGCTCTGCCCCGTCCCTGGCGTTCGGGAAGGCGCTGGGGATGCCGTGGTCTCCCATCAGGTGTGTACATGATTATTTGAAATCATTTCCATGCCACTGAACATTTTGTGCATTGTGCCTTCATACGCTCCCAGTAGAGAGCCGCAAGCGCAGTTACACTGTTTTCCAATTTTCCGCTCTTGAGAACCGGGTGGTTTAAAGGGAATCGATGGGGGGGGGGGGGGAGGACAGATGATGTTTTCAGATGAAGTGCCTCATCTTTTTCTCAAGTGGTCTATAGATCTGGGATGTAGCTGGTGCCTGCTTCTGATTTTTGACTGGGATTAACTGGATTACTTGATGATTTCGTGGGAATCCGTGCAGTAATCTTGCTCAGAAACAAAACCAACCAAGAAATGTACATAACCTCCTTGGTGGAAGTAAAGTCACACAGCTACAGGTTGTTTTTTATCTTTTGTGTTCAGTAGGTCGAAGGTTGTCACACAGAAAAGCAGGAAAACCCAAAGTAAAACAAAAAAAACCACGTAATAACTTAATAGCTTCTTAAAAATCCCGCATCATGGCTGGGTGTTGAAAAATGTTGAAAGTTGCATCACTTACAGGACTAAATCCTTATGGCCCCCAGCCAGTTTCACTTTCCTTACTACAGCCTCCACATGGTAAAACGATCTCAAATCGTCACAGAAGAGCATTTGAAATATCCTGTAACGAAAAGAAAACCTGCTTATTCACCTCCCATGACCCCAACCCTGAGTTTGAACGTTGTCAGGACATCTGCAGGCGACACCGTCCACTCTGCACCGACCACAGACCCAGATGTCCCTGTGGGGGATTCCCACAGGGGAGGTTTCACCTGCAATTTGAACTAGTGATGACATATGGCCTAGAATGATATCAAAATAAAAATCTCCCTATCAATATTGATAATTATCATTATAAATTTCACATAATACAAACAAATTTTAGGGCTTGTTTTTGCTCCTAAGTGAAGGCTGTGGTTTGACATTTTACTAATTATTTTAATATCTTTTGTTGCTGGGAATACGGAACGAATGAACAAAATCCATTACACCATTGCAAGATCCTTTTTTGTTGTAGTTATCCTCCAATCAAAACCTCATTTGGGATTCTGCCCTGTCAGAGTGACCCTGACCAGAGCGTCCGTCTCTGGTTTGAAAATAACTCGTTTTGCAGGACTGAGTTATGTTCAACCCCCTCAGGAAAAAACTTTTAACGTCATAACCCACCTACGGCTTGTTTCTTTGAGTGTAGGCTCTTCTTCACCTCCTCTCATATTAACTCTTTAACCTTTCGGAGTTGTTATGGTGGCAGTTGCACAAAGACCACCAGAGCAGCCGGTGGGCGAGGACATCAAAGTAAAAAAGAAAAAGAAAAATGCCAGACCAAAAAAAAAAACCCACTTTCATACTCCCCACCCCTTCAGCGCTCACACACACACACACACACACACACACACACACACACACACACACACACACACACACACACACACACACACACATACACACACTGGGCTTTTCCTTGAGCGGGGGTGTTTGGGGGGTGTTGGTTTCACTGTGGTGGGACTGACGTAGACACTAGCTCACTCTTTGCTGCACTGCGGACAGAGCGAGGCTGTCTGATAGGATAATACTCCTTTAATCTTCTTTTAAGCAAGAAAGTGAACAAGTATATTTTCAAAAGCTTTTCATAAAATGGGTAATAACTTTTAAGATGTAAGATTAGCAGCCGTGGTTTCAGGTCATTTCATCCTGATGAACGGCCGCTGCAGTTATCTCACTCTTATATTTGCTTGTATCTTTCGCGGGAACTTCAGTAGGTCAGAAGTGTAACGGGGGAAAATCCCTCGGCTGCCAACATTTGAATTTCTGCACCATTCGAAGACAGTGGGAAGAGAGCGATGACCAAAACTGGTTTCATAATCTTTCAGAACAAACAAGTGGTACTTGTCGTGTAAACCTTGCTTGTTGAGCACTTCAGATACACGACAGACCAACAACTATATGTCAGGATTTGTGTATTTCTCTTTAAAGAAATAATGTTTTCATCTGCGTTTGTTTGTTGGTTTGTTAGTTAGCAGGATTACACAGAAACTACTGGACCGTTTACTATTAATCCTGGTGGAACGACGTGATATAGTCAAGAAACAACTCATTACATTTTGAAATGTGGATTTGGATCAGGGGTCGGATCCACCATTTTCTTACACCTTCTTTAAAATTGCGATATGAGGTGTTTTTTTTAACCTTTGATTTGACGCAGATCCAAATTTAAATGTGGTTTCCTGGTGCCTTCGCTTAAGGTTAAAATTAAATATCATGTTGATTGTTAAGTGGATATAATGAACACTGTTTTTTTAATTGAGGAAAAAATCAGTTTTGCTGTCGACTGCACTCAAAGATGTCTCGGGAATAAAAAAGGAATACAAAATGTAAAGACAAACAAATCTGCATCAAACAAGGCCGACTTTCCTCTGTAGACAACCAAGCTTCAGCCAGTAAAGTCCGTTAACACCAGTGTAATGAAATCAGATCCGGTTATTGACCTTTCACTGATCTCGTAGGGTAGGTGGTGCCTTCACGCACATGCCTGACATTTTTCTTCAAATTAAAACATGACTCCTTTGCTCTCTGCGTCATTTTAGTGAAGGATCATAAGGTTTATGTATTGATTGGAGCCGGTGAATGTGTTGGCATCATAAAACAAGTGGGTGTTTTGTTCAGGTCACTCAAACAGGAATCCAATCAGTCGCACCCTTATCCCGGTGATGATGTCGGGCGGTTTCCAGCATCGCACCTTGTCACTCAGACCAGTTTTTTATCAACCTTAGTTTGAGCTCCAGTAAAGATTTGGTGAAGCAGAATGTTTTTCACTCTTCCTCTGACCCCTCAGATATATTTTGGGGCAATTTCGACCGCTAAGGTCGTCAGGTCGTTGAAAATGAAATGATCAAAAAGAAAAGGAAAAACAACTTTGCACTGGTATGTGAATGTGAATCATTTAACAGATGTTTAGAAAAAAGACATCCTGAGTTGAAGAACTGAAACGGCTCAGTGAGCTCTAATGGGAGTTTTCTGCATTCAGGATATCGTTGCTTTGCATTCAAATGATTTATCATCCCTCAAGCCTTTTGAAACATGTAAATCAAGAACACTTGGAATATTGGTTTGGTGTTAAATACGTAACACACTCTTATGACTGGGATGACCACTATCACCCATTACCACTACTTTCATGAATACCGATTCAGGCATTAAACATCTGATCATTGTAATAACAGGTTTGCTTAAATATTACACAACCACTAAATTATAGTTAAAATCTGCAGAGTAACGATCAGGGGGGCGGCGCTACGGTTCTGAGGTCTCGCTGATGCATGTGCTTAACCAATCACGAGTCAGTCTCAGCTGTCAATCATCATGTTTCACCCCATTTCTCACCTGATCTCACTCAGAACAAGTGTAAAACCAAATCAGATTAAAGAATTTGCGTCTGCAACACAATCCCCATCAAACTACAATTTGCTTCACTCTTGTTTGTTTGACAGCTGCCTTGTCGGTTTGAGGCTTTAACAAAATTCCCTCAGTTACATCTTAAAATAGTTTTATCAAAGCTGCCTCCAATACCAAAGTGTCAAAATGACAAGTTCCAGCAACAAGAGCTTGTGTTTTGTAAACTTTAAACTTTGTTGAAAGTGGTGGAAACACAAATTCCAGAGAAGCCTGGAGCAGGTTGTCTAAAAAAAAAAAAGATAGAAAATGTTCTATCACAAAAAAAAACCCAAATTGAATCATTCAATTTATGAGAGCGATAGTGTAACCACCAAGATTAGACTGGTCTAGGATGTCCCTGTCACCCACGCTTCTGTTGTCTGTCCCCTCAGGGAGGAGGCGTCCTGCTGGGTGTCTGTGGAGCAGAGTCCGTTCGTCCTCGGCCTCAGCAGCGAGAACGGAGAGCTGCTGCTGGACGAGTGCGTCCAGGTCACCGAGGGCTCGAAGACCAGGGAAAGACACATGTTCCTCTTCAGCGATGTCATTGTGTTCGCCAAACTCAAGTCAGTACTAAATGTATACTCCAGTTCAATAGAGAGGGAATAACAGTCATTGGGAAACCACTGAATTGAAACAAATGTAGTAAACACAGTTACAATAAATAAAAACAGTTTCTGAAATATGACACACATTTGTACAGTTGCAATGGGAGAAGTGAAAGGGGAAGTAAAAACAAGATGTGTATTTTTTTGACAGTAGACTCGGACTGTTGGGGAATCTCCAAACAGACGGTTTATTCTGTTTAGTCACTCTGTCTTTAGAAAGAAGAAGACAGTTTGGTGATTCCCTCTGGGTGGGGTCACATGTGGAAAGAAACGTCTTGTTGTTTTTCAAGCAAGACAAATGTCAGAGAGATGATTTTCATGCTTTCACACAGGAGTGTTAACTACCTTGATGCTAAAATCGTCTGAAAACTTCATCTGAAATCAGGCGAATCATGACACACGGGACATATATGAGCTGTTTTGGAAATAATAATAATAATAATAATAATTGTATTTGATTAGCACTTATCTAAACAAGGTTACAACGTGCTTCACAAAAATCCAATCCACAAAATGAATGAAATAAAATAAAAGGTATTCAATTCAAATAAATTGTAAACGTCAAATCATGAAATAACAAAGACAAATCCCCATTTGGCAAGTCGTCATTAAAATGTGTCACAACGACTCGACCTACTTTTTAGATTTTGTTGACTTTTGTTCTTAAATATCAAACCCAGAGAAATCCCAAAATGTTAAAGTTAACATTAAAAAAAGTGAAGTTTCCTTTCGTCGTTTACTCCCATGATCCCACGCTGCTTCATGACGTCATCGAACCAGGTCTTCTGATATTGTTTTGGTTGAGAGACCCCGAGCTGCCAAAGTTACATATTAGATGTTTAAGTATTTCAGAATTAAATATTCGGCTTCAATTACTTTCTTTAAAAAAAATGTGGGTACAGAGAAATTCTTAATTTATTTGTGTAGTACAGAACCAGCATTTATCAAATTTTCCAGATTTCTCCCCAGCTCGATTTAACTAATTGATTTAATATAAACATGATTCACGTGGCTGCTCAGCTTCCAACTTCGAGTTGTTTATCGAAGCCGGTGGAAGTTTTCAGGCTCTTGAGTGGGAGGATGTTCACGCTCATCTCTGTACCACAACCTGCCCACTGTTCCAGTAGACAGCACAAGCAGCACTACGATACCACACAGCAAACACACTTTATTGTTTGTGACCCATCATTACTTCTGGAAATGAGTGCTACTGATCAGCCTTCAGCTTGTTGTGAAGAAGCATTTAAAAAGGAGCCATGTGCTTCAAACATCAAGTGCAGTTGACTGATAAAAACTTTTTGGGAAAAAGCAAGTGTAAAACACACGAACGCTCCAAAATGTACTTGTAGCACAAATAAAACTCAAGAAAATAAAGTCATCTATAAAATCAATACCTCAAAAATAAATCTGACTTCACACTGAGCGAGGCTGATCCTTCCCTGCCTCTGGTCTGGATCCACACAGATCCTCTAATCCTACTCTCGGTGTTTAAACCTAATCTTGTGGCTTTGTCTCGTACGTCAAATGTTTATTCATCTTTATTTCACCTTAAGCTGGCGATTATGTCAAATGTGAGCATTGATGAATAAATAGAAATTGACTGTGGGGTAACTGGAGGGACGAGGGTGTTGGTTGTAACCGTGTGTGTGTGGTGAAAACCGTCTGTAAACACAAACAGTGCACGCTGGGTTCCGGTTGGGGCCAGATCACATCTCCCCTCTTCTCTCTCTCTTTCTATACCATAACACCTCTTGAATCCCTGAGTACACTTCTCTCTTCCTCATGCTATACGACTCATTTCCTCTTCTAATCTGTCAACGCTCCAGGATACAGTGCCCACAGGCCAATTGTTGCAAACACATCACGGTCAGCAGGGTCCCTTTTCATCCACACAGTAATTATCGAACAGTTTTTTATTCTTGGAACAAGTCGGTGACAAGTGGAAGCAGAAATTACCACAATAATGGACCTTTTCCTTTGCTTTCTTTTTACCAGGTCGAGTGCCAGCTACCGTCTGAAGCACAGAGTGAGCCTCACGGACATCTGGCTGTACGGTTTTGAAGACGAGGCAGAGGATGAAGAGGGAATGACGGGGGATATTGACCTGAGGCTGACCCTTGCCTTGGCTTGGGCTCTCACTTTCTCTTTGGTGTGTTTTCGGTGAGCAGACCGGCAGCGACTGACTCAAGCAGCAGCACATAAAGTATTCAAAAGATGAAGAGCGGTTGTCCATATGCGCCTGTGAACATCTTTAGTTTCCTCTCATGCCCCTCGTCTGCTTCTAATGGGAATATTTCACCCAAACATCTGAATTAAACATGAGAGATCACATTAAACAAGTAGTTCGATCATTTATTATTAGTAGAACTGGGGGATTAAAAACAACTAAATATCATATTCTTATTTGTTTATGTCAAACACTGAGTATAAAATATAAATAAAACGACGTGACAGCTCCCCAAAAGTGAAGTCAGACCATCTTGATCGCCACCTGGTGGCTGGCTGCAGCATAGGTCATAAACCCTGCCTCCTCCATGTTAGCGGATTGGACACGGACCAAAAATAACACATTAAATGATTGTTTGTCAAAGATGGTGTCCGTCACTTTTAGTAGATGGTAGGCTCATTCAAATTTTACAGTAAGTTTGGTTTTAATACTGAATTAAAAGATGGCGGCTCCCGTATCCTGGATATTTTAGCTTCACTTTTGGTAGAAGTGGAAAAGTGTCGTCCATCTTAAATTCACAGTCTCTAGCTCATGTGCAAGACAATTAAGTGTGACCTGCACCGACTGCAAGGCTGTCCTCATTATGCGTTTATATATATTTGTATATAAGAAACAGATTTTCCCAACACGCTTTATCAAGAGAGAGTGCAGACATGCATTTTAATAATCAGTTACAGCACAGATAACGCAGTCTGCACACTAATTCATCCATTCATTCATAGACAGTTGGCTGGCATCTGTACTCCCTGTTTATTCATGTTTAATAGAACTGTGGTGGCTTTCGTGGGTTTGCACCAGAAATAACCTGAACTCAATTTCCGTCAGTCCAGCGGCTTCCCGATGTTTCTAGTCTTCACGCTAAGCCAAGCGCTGGCTGTATAATAAGGACAGAACTCAGTCTCAACAAGCTAATGAGCACATTTCTGAAACACCATTTCCTTCAAAGGTTTCCCTGTTGTTCGAATATGAATAGAAGAGCGAGCACAGCGGCTTCCTGCCTTGTGTTATTAACGTCGTGAATGGAACCTGAGGCTGCGTATGGAGTATTCACACATGTAGTTCTTGGTCATGAGATCTGTTGGGGAAGTGGTTAAAGAGAAAGTCCTCTCTGCAGAATCACAAGACCAGAGGTTGCAAAATAGGAAGTGCGACGCTGGCCGGAGAACCAGACTCATGTGATGGGGTGAACTCAGCTGACTCTATCTGGAAACGCTGGCCTTTACGATAAAAGACAGTTGCACACTCATCTAGACGGTGCAATCGACTTTAAAAGGACTACAGTGAATTTCAGTAAATGGTTTGAGATAAGAGGCTCTAAATGACACAGTTTGGAAATCTGACTGTGTTTTTTTGTGTTATTCATTGTCAACCCACGTTTCTTGCAAAGTAAGACTCAAACGATGAGACTTTGTTCCAAGAAGGGGATGAATCCCCCCCCCTCGGTGACTTTTGATTTGTCTGTCTGAAAATTGAAAATCTGGTAATGATTCAGCGTGAGAACGTTTCATTCCTGCTCTGTCTCATGGAGCCGACAGGAAACCATGTGCTCACTTGTTGACACTTGAGCCGTCTGCCTACTTAATATGCATACTGTAAGGCCATATGGTGCTGCAAAGGTTAAGCCCTTCAGGTGAACACACGTAGGCACACGTATCGGTGTCGCTGTCCTGTTTCCACTGATCGAACAGCAAACCTCGTCTAGGAGGAAGTGGAAGGTGTCTGGTCGGGGGCCGCCGTGACGCTGCTTCCTGTTCCCATGACTGAGTTAGAGTTTCCACCAGAGTTGTTAAAAGCCGCCCAGGGTGCACGGCCGTCTCATTCCTCCCACTGTCATCTGGGCCTGTGCTTCTCTCTGTGGATGAGTAACTCATACCATGCTGTTATTTTGCCCACAGCTCACCTGAGGTGAAAGAACGCTGGTTAGATACTCTACACAGGTAGGAAACCAATTTATATAATAATAATAATTATAATAGATATGCATTTTAATCTTATAATTAGAATTTTTACTGTAACTCAAGCGAGATTGTTAAGTGTTTTTGATCAATGCTGCCTTTTGTAAAAATTGTACATCACAACAAACTCTGAAATCCGTTAAATTTAAATTATTTTCGTCCAATTGTGTTTGTATGTACATTATAGGTCACATGTTGTCGATGACATAAAAAAATTAGCGTCCACTCACAATGAAGAAATCTGTTAATTTAGTCTCTTTTGCTCTAAAACAGTATGTTACAACATTATATTGATCCCCTGTTTGGTTAATACACAATAATTTGGAATAACAGATATTCTTTGTGGTTGTATAAAATGAAAATAAAGACATATAAAGTTTGATGAGTATAAGTAAAAGTAAATTCATACTATGTAATTTTTCTCACGACAGAACAATTAAAGACACAAAGGCGAGGGCTGGTTGTGCCTTTTCACCTCCTGACGTCCTCATGAAGGTGTTGAGTGGCAGCATCACAGTGAGTCTCACGCTGCTCGCTGCACCATGTCCATCAGAAAACAACACATCGGATTTAAAAAAAGAAATATACAATCAACACCTAACTGTTTTTCACCAACTTTCAGACTAAAACTCTAACAGGAGGGGGCATGGAACACCTTCCACTTGACGTAAGTATAAACCCTGATTTCCCGTGGCCTCTTGAGGTTAAACATGTTCCAGCAAAGCGACTGCTGCGAGTGACGCCTGCACTATCACACAGAGGAAATAGCCGCAAATTGTACAAGATTATGTAGCATAATTGCACATGAAGAAAAGATTTTTCATTTGAACACAATAACTTAAGAAGCATGTAATTGACTGCTATTAGGGTCTTTTGTCGTGTGATTATACAACGGCAACTCAGTCACGTGTTGGAAGGCATGAAGAGCGAGGCTGTGTGATGCATGGCGACTGAGGGAAAAAATAGACAACACACAACCCTCTTCCCTCTTTCCTCTCCTTTGCATGCTCATGTCCTCTTGCAGAGTCATAACCACCTTTCTTGTTGGTTTTGTTGCCAGGGCGATGCAAAGATAGCCATTCTGCCGAATAACCAGGAGGACAAGCTGACGCATCCCACTGGTGAGTTTGAATGTTGAACGTTTGACGGAGGGAGGGAGGGGCTCAATAACTGGGCCATGTGTCAAAGCGAGAGTAGAAAGAACAACCACAGAAACAGAAAAAGGAAATTCAACTGATAAGGGGGAGCAAGTGAAGAAATTGAGTTTCAGACTCTTGCACAACCTTGTTTTTCTTCTGCCATGTTTCACAAAAATTCAAAAAAATCCTTCGGTTCATATTCAACTGTTGAAATAAACTGACGGATGATGCAATTTTTGCTTCCACCAGAAAAAAAGTGGAACCAAGTGGTGAAGAGGCTGAGAAAGGGCTCGAGTTTCATCAGCAAGGCAAACCGAACAGAGACGTGCACAAAGACTCAGCTGTTCGGGCTGCCCCTCTGCAAGATCTGTCCCGATGACCGCTCCCTCCCCAAACCAGTCACAGTAAGTCACCTTTTCAACCTGAAACATCACAGTTCATGTCAAGTTGTGTCCTTCTACCTCACAATCCACAGCAAATTACATAGTTTTACTAAATTATAAATGCATATAACTAATTTGTTAGACACATTGCAAATCGTCTTTGAGCATGAATAAAAAAAACAGGCACCTACTCAACCAACGTATGATATCAGTTCTAAGAATCTGTGAATGGCAACAGGAAACACACACACACACACTCAGCCTGTTTTTGTTTTTTTTATATGACTAACTCTCCTCCTCTCTTCTTCCTCTCCTCTTCCTCTTCCTCTCCTCGTCTTCCTCTCCTCTCACCAGGAGATTCTGGTGTTGCTGAGAAAGAGGGGCCCGTCCACGGAGGGAGTGTTTCGGAAACCATGCAACAACAAGAACATGAAGGAGGTCAGAGAGCAGCTGAACAGCGGCCTGGAGGTCGACCTGGAGGGGCAGCCGGTGGTTCTGCTCGTCGGGCTCCTCAAAGTACGTTTCACACACCTCTTCTGTCACTGCATCTTACAACCCCCCACTTAATACTAGCACCTCTTTTATAACTACATTGTTATTATAACTCCACATCCAGAATAATATCTCATGCATGGATTATAATTATTGATGCATTATTCATTTTTATAATGTTCAGTGCACTTTAACACGTTACATCAAATGAATAGCACTCTGGAGTTCTCTGGAGTGTTCTGCCCTTTTAATACCACACGTGTCACATCTAATCATTTATGTTATTAAGTGGCTCATCACCGTCCTCCTCATGTTTATCACAGAGTTTCCTGAAGGAACTTCCTGGCAGCCTGCTGGTGTCTGAACTTTACGACAACTGGATGACGGCTCTGGACAACGAAGACACTCAGCAGAGAGCTGTGGATATCAGAAAGTAAGTAATCGATACCTGCTAATGAGTCAGCAGCAATTTCCTGCAACCCGCCATCCTTGTATTTATATGAGCTTTATGTATCTGAAGGGGAAATCTGTTGGTATTTTCATCAATGTTCTGTGGTGGGTATGAAATAGATGTTTTTTTTGAATGGAGTTTTGCAGATAATCCCCAGTGTCATCTGACAGCAGGCTTAGAACAGACCACTTCTCTTTTTCGGTTTTTAAAAAAGGAAGAAACTTAAATAAATAAATAAAAAAAAGACCGCCAAACTAATCTTCCTGTTCTCTTTTTTTCCACCTTCCCTTCCCCCTTTTTTTTTTTCTACCTGCCAACCAGGGTTGTAGACGAGCTGCCGGGGCTCAACAAACTCCTCCTTCAGCATCTTGTGTGCGTCCTCCATCACATCCTGGAGAGCGCTGACATCAACAAAATGGGCGCCCACAACCTGGCGGTGTGCATCGCCCCCACGCTGCTGCAGCTGGACGGAGCCACGCTGGATGAGGGGAAGGAAAAGATGAACAAGGTAGAAAGTTGCGCTGTGAAAATGTTTTCACACTTTCTGGGGCTTTGAAGCTCTGTGGTTCACAGAGCAGAAAAACCTCAACGGGTTTCAGAAGTAAGGTCAAAATAGCTCCGCTCCTGTTGGCTGTTTGTTTAGCCACGTGATGATAGGACAGAGTGAAGCGCTGCATCCTGACTGTATCTCTTCTTCATATCAGCTTTCATTTTAAGAATTCGTTAATCTAATTTTCAGTTTTGGTTTTGACAATGGATATTGTTGTGAATATGACAATAACAAAAACATATTTTTTCTGATTTGCTGCAGGTCACAGAACTCACCGAGCTTCTGATCGAGCACTGTGACATACTTGGAGAGAACATCCCCAGCCTGCTGGACACCGATGAAGGTATTTACACATGAAAACTAGACCCTCCTCTTAATTTCTGTTATTAATATGTTTATTGAACAAACATGCAATCATGTTGCTCCTGCTGCCAATAGAGAAAGTAAACAATATGGAGAGTCTTAAGAAAAAGTCTTAAATAGTTATTAGGTCTTTCAATAGGTTTAGGTAATGTCTGCTTCTGTGTCTCTGTGTGTTGTAGTTCTTTCTCAACGATACAGATATTGGCACACAAATAAAACTTGAGTAAATGAGAATAATCGTTGTATAATCTAGAGATCTAATCCTCTTTCTTTTCTCGCTCTGCAGACTCTCTGTCGTCCCAGCACCATGACTCAGCGTATGACAGCACCGACTTAGATGGCGATGGGGAGGCAGGAGAGAGCAGCAGCTCCACTCATGGAGAGTGTGGTTCATATTCCTCTCTCAGTCCCTCTGCCCGCACCACTTCCTGGGCATCGGACGCCGCCTTCAACCCGAAGCAGCCGTTCCACCGTCGCTGCTCTGAGCCCATCATCCTCACCTCACCCGACCTCGAGAACCTGTTTGGCCACACCCGGAGCCACGAGGACTGCTCCATGGAGAGCAGGGACTTTGAGGAGCAGCCTCTGACAAAGCAGATCTCTGACGACTCCTTCTTGGTCAGAGTACGAGCAGGACGCAGGCCGGTCCTGCCTTTTCCAAGACTGAGCAGCAGCTCAAACTTGGACCCTCTGCCCTACATGGCAGGCAATCACGTCAAGGACTGCTCGTGCTCTTCCCTGGAGAGCGCCGCCTCAAACCAGTCAGACTCTGTTTTCTCCAGCTCCCCAGTGGGGTCACCATCCTGCCCCAGGAGAACAAACACCTCCAGCCCACCATTAGTGGCTGCAAAGGCTCAACAGGACATTGTCAGACCGATTTCGGCTGAGAAGAGGCATTCACAATCCATGAGGGTGGCCAGTAAAGTCCTAATGAGGACCAGGAGTCTAGCAGCGTTCAGCAGGAGCAGCCTGAAGAGAGACTCCCAGAAGGAAAACTCCTTCCCTTGTGAAACGCTCCAGGAGGACGCTCAGAGCGAAGCAGATCCTCCAGCTGAGCCTCTGCACAGGCAGCGCCCTCTGTCAGCCATCGAGGTGTTCAAGCAGGTGGACAGCAGGCTGCCCTGCAGGCCTCCACCATATGAGAGGGCAGTGCAGAATATGGGCCTCCCTCCGCAGTATGGAGCCATGACTGTACAGGATGCAATGGTGCTGGAGAGGAGGTCCCGCCCATCCTCTGTGAATTATGACTTCCCAGCCACCTGCCCCGTCACTCAGTTCACAGACTGCTTTTCCCAAGCAGCGCAGGACAATGGCGGCGTTGTCGAGCGGCGGCATCCTTACCGCCAGAGAGCCATGTCCGAGTCCGTGTCTAAAAGCCACCACGACGTTGTGTCGCGGAGATGTAGTCAGCCTGTGTTCGAGGAGTTTTCTTATGCCCAGGAGTCGTACGTTTGATTTACTCTGGAACTGATTCACATGTCCGATTTATCTTGCGTCTTTTTCATTTCTATTCCTTCTGGGCCACATCCGAAGGTTTCTGACCTCGAAAGGTTAATTTCATTGTGCTGTTTTGAACGCTTACTGTAGTCTTATTATAGCAGCTACTTCCTACTTCTTATCTTAATCTTATCGTTTTGTAAATAGAAATGTTCTATGTGTCACTGTTTCACTTTGAATGCAAGCTATGTGGTTGCACTGTCCAAGTAGTACTGTTTAGAGTACAGATATTAAATACATGGTGTTATGATAGATATTTAGTCTATCGCAAGGAAGCTATGGAGAAAATATGCTATTAGTTTTGTTGATGTACAGTTTAGCCTGTTGAGCACACTGCTCATGTTTTTTTGTAAACCCTCTTCACCTTCATCTCCTTCTTCAACTACATTAAAGCACTTTTCTGATAATTTAATGCTTTGTTTACTTGTTTGCTGAAAATGTAAATAGATACACAGATAGAGATTGGTAGCCAAGGACTCATGAATTGTTTTCGTTCAAAATAAATGATTGAAAGAACAAACTGAGTTTTCTCTTCTGTCTCTAGAACCGTTTCGCAGGTTACTTTGACTCAACTTCTATTCATTGCATAACAGCGGCTAACAAGCCTCAATTGAGAGAACAGCGTGTTCTGGCTCATGCAGTTTGCTGAAACAGAAGGAAACCAGACACGGTCACATGGACGGATTTGGTTTTTCTCTGAATCGCTCTTCCTCTTATCTGTGACTGCACGATGAGCTGATGCCACCTCGTCTTCCTTCCTTTTCTGCAGGGTTTTATCACTTTGTTTCCTTCCTCAACAAGTTGTTTTAATCTAAAACCCTGACAATGTGATTGATTTAAGATTGAGACTGGTAACCTCTGCTAATTCTCATTTTGAATAATGAATTACACAAGAATAAAGACAAAAAAACTGCATCTGTTATCCAAACATCCATTACACTTGGTCTGCAGGGATTATTAAAAACAAATGTTCATTAAATCTGAGTCAAAGAGACGTTTGCTAAACTCTGCGCTCACTATCGTCATGTACAGGGGGAACAAAAAAAGAGGAAGATCTTGCAACACAACCACAAGTTTAATTAGGAAGAAACATGGAAACTTGAACATTCAGTACATCGGTGTAATAAGGACTACCTAAAATGACAAAACACATATTTGACATGTGCTTTGAATCTTTAGCGTGGTTCATGGCCCATCTTTTAACATGGCGGAGGTGGGATTTATGCACATATATTCTGCAGCCAGCAGTCATGTGGCAGCTGAAACGTTCTGGCTTCCCTTTTTGGGAGCTGCCGTGTCGTCCATCTTCATATACACTTCATGTATATAACACCTTGAATGATACCACTGCAACCAGAACCTCAGAAAAGCTGAAGTGAGTGAGTGGTTGGATTGATAGAACGGATTGCAGAGGTTTCACTTCTACTTTTTGGTGCTGATATTTATCTGGACCTAGTGAATTTAATCGAGTGGATTTAAATGTGATTTCATGAGGGGACTGTTGAGCCTTGGCAGAGGAATGAGCTCTGTGGATAGTTACACTTCAATCAATCAAGGAAAAACCAATCACACTGAAACTGGTCGATGCCGTTTATTTTAAATAAACTCATTTAGATTGTGACTGAGCAGATTGATTGATTGACTTCCTCCGCGGGTGGCATCAGCTCAGTTGTCATGGAGATAAATGCTATCACATGATCTACACACATGTACACTCAGGCCTCAGCGAGTTCATCTGATTAAATATAGATTTTTCTGTATATGATGCGCTTCACGAAGGCAGCTTACTTATTTTATCCTGTTGCATTGGATTGCATCAAACAGCTCAACTGTCCTCGTTATCGTGTACTTCCACACACATGGTGCATTTTTTAATTACTGAGGTGCACGTACTGTATGAGTTGCTGACCTCTAACTGCTTCCGTTGCCACATACAGGAGTCCCCTCTTACTATTCTTAGAGCAGATGCACATCACTGATTCACTAATAGCTATTTTTCCACTCATCTACGTTATGAGTCATGATGTCTGTTTTCAGAAGGCTGCTCCTACGCTCTGTCTAAATAAAGTTTGAAATAGTCAAAATATACTAATTAAGATGGAAACAAAAGGTGATGCAGTGAGTCGCTTGCACTGAAAGATAATAAAAAAAGGTGGACGTGGTTGAAGTATGCCCTGCTGGTTGCGCAACCTCATGGTCGCCTGTCAACACTAATGAGAGGAGGCCAAACACGGCGAGGAGCTGAACAGTCTCCCCCTCGATAATGAGTAATGATTTGTGACGGCAGAATCACAAACAATATAACACGCAGGGGTGGGTGGGTGGGGGGGGGGAGCAAAATCCCAGCCCCCCGATGACACAAAGGGCTCCACACTCATCTGAAAAGACATTCATTAAAAAAGAAAAAGATCAGAATCACATGATGTAGCTCCAGCAGAGTGGTCCTCCACAGCTGTGGCTATATTTGGTTGGTGTTGTGGATACAGTGTAGTTTTCATGGAGATGTTATGTAATCCTTTTGTTGGGATATTTAAAGTAAACAGTCAGCGTTGCCCGTTATGCAACAAATCTAATATGCTAATGTGCTCAAATGTGGCACCATCATCTCTGGAGTTGTGGTATTGATGGGAGTGATAGTGGAACTAGAGGTGGTCTTGGTATATTTAGCTGTTTGTGCTTTGCTGAAAAAACGGAGGCACGGTTGTTCTCGACGTAAAATCTCTGTCGTGGAAACAAATGAAGGAGCCAGCTCAGTCCAGAACACAGAGGCCTCACCTTTGTCCCCACAGACAAAGAGTGGAGCTGACACCGGTGCCCCATTAATCTCTGACACTTTTCACAGAGCTGAGAATCTTTGTGGTTTGAATGTTTCTGCTTTTTTATCTCCACACATCTCCTGCCACCCACATTTCACTGTCGCCTGCAGATGGTGCACGGTTTTGTTTTGCTTGTGCACCGTTTAAATGTGCAGACGTGGCAGCAGAATGTCAGGGTTCTGCAGCACGGCCCACGATAATAGTTGGTTTTGTCCCTTCTGTGTCCTCACCATTAATAATCAAAAACATGAAAATGAATGCCAGTTTTTATCTTTGTCTCATGCTGTGCAGAAATGAGAGTTTGAAAAGCAGCACAGCACGTTTGACTGAGTCCCCTTTGAGTTGTAACACGAATGTGACTCACACTTAAGACGTTTTAACAAGAGCCCGGAGGAAAATCTCTTGATTGTGATGTTGGCACCTGTGTGGGAACCTTTCGTGGACTATTATCAGTCAGTTGACTAACTCTGGTTCTGGATTTCCAGCTGTTGTGGCTCCTGAGGCTGAGCGTAATGAATTTAGGGAGAAGAGGAGCTCCAATCAGGAACAAGTGTAGCGACAGTCCAGCCCCGTCATACTCATGGTTTAAAGATGCCTGCGCACAGATTAACGGAACAACTTGCATTCCTGTAAATGGTTTTGAGGGTAAAAGCTGAATTTTTCTAAGGCCCAAAAATCAAAGTTGTGTTCCAAGTCTTTAAAGAAAACAAAACTGTTACTGCTCAGTGTCGTCAACCAGGTCAGATGTTGATCGATATGGGTCAATGCCTCATGAAACCAGTTATGGGTTTTGTGTAAAAATTGGAGCAAGTGTTCAACAGTTGTCAATGCAAAGTGGAAACTTCTCTAAGATTTTGAATATGGATTTAAAGTCCCTGAGATAGTGGGAGAGAGAGTTTTGGTTTCTTTTTTTAATCTTAAGAAAAACTAAAACACAACACACACACACGAATACAAATAGTAAAATGTGGAGGAAGTAATAACGTAACATTCAGAGCTAATAAATCTGGTTATTAACAACTTTATTAACAAAGTTGTACATATTCAAACATCACAGATATTTGCTCCACACAGAAAATATCCCGCTAAACTGACATAGAAAATAAAAGAGTGCATGCAATGTGTAAAAAATTATATATAAATCAAATATAGAGGAGGGGGAACTGTTTATTATTCTTTATTAGAAATTAGTTTTTTAGGCTCTTTCACCTGTAGAGTTTTTTGTAATTGGCTGTTGTTAACGGAAGTGACGTAGGGGCAGTTACCTTCCACTTCCTGGAGACGGTTGCCACAACCATCTGTTGCCCCCTGAACGTTTCGGGCTCAACACTTTAAAACCGTCACCGACACTTTCCTGAGGAATGGCGTCTGCTCCCCCCAACCACAGAGAACACAGCGGGACGTACACCTTCTCCAGCCGCCCCCGAGCCGTGGAGACCCGCAGCAAATACAAAGAAGCTCCGGATGAACAGTTCGTACCACCGGGAAACGTTTATCATGCTAACGAAGTGCTAATGTTACTAACGTAGCTTCAGAGGGCGTAAACAAGATTCTAGGAGAGAATGAAAAGATGATTCTAAAAGAGATATTTACATTATCCTGCTGAAATGTGAAATATGATATGTTCCATTCAAGGTGCTTATACTTTAACTGAGTGCTTGTACTCTAAAGTACTTTGACTTATGTTGTGGAGGTAATTGTTTGACCTTTTAAACCACTTAAACCACTTAAACCAGCAGTGTATGAAGTCATTTCCGATAATTAGCTCCAGCTCAAGTAGCCACACAGTTGATAATCACCTTGAAATATATGGTATATGATATTATAACACTCAGGAATGGACCATTCTGCATAATGAGTACTTTGTCGTTTCAAGTAGATTTTGTATATAATAAGATCATTCGACAGGAAGAAATATCTTGATATAATATCACAAATTAAAAATATATAAATTTGATTATCCAGCACTTCTAAAAACAAAGTTAGAAAGATCTACACAAATAACAAACACACCCACAAGTAAAAAACACATCAAATTAAATGAAACACATTTATAAAAAATTTTTACAATGAAAACAGCTTTATTTTATTCTATTTAATTTTTTTGGGACAATACAGGACACACAGTAACTATGGAAACATTATGTATGACCGTCGTATTATCCGAGGAAATACTTATGCTCAACACATCATACCAACCGTAAGTACGAAATGTTTTCTCTGCTTTCTTCCTGATTGATTTGTTCTCCTTTGGACCACTTCATTTTAAAGATTTGTTTTTGTCATGACCCATTTACAGACAGCTCAGCCGGACCCTGCTGAAATACAAAGACAGCAGGAGATCAGGCGGAAATCTATCGCTCTAAAACGAGCTCAAGAGCAGTGCAGGGCCAAGACTCCGGAAGCTGTGCAGGGCAGAAAACACATTGACGTACAAACAGGTAACAACTTCAGAAGTTTTAACACTGCGTGTTAAGAAAGTGTCTTTTTTGAAATACTCATTTGAAATACTTATTTTCAGATCTTTATCTTGAAGAACTGAGTAATGTTATAGTGGCCACAGAAATTGAGTGTCAGACTGATGCTTTCCTGGACAGACCAGCGTCCCCACTCTTCATACCTGCCAAATCTGGAGAAGATGTTGCAACACAGATAGAGGAGGGAGAGGTGGGTACAACCAATGAGATGTGGCCACATTTTAGTAATTACTTCGAGTGGAAGGTTCCACCAATTTTACACATAAAGATATTTTTTAATTCTATCATCTCTTCTGTCGCTACTACCACTACTAGCCCAAAGTAGATTATCACATCATCTGGGTTATTGAAGTTTAAGGAAACTAACAATTGAAAGGAAATCCAGTTTTATAAACTTAGGTTGTGGTGTTTAAAACGGTGAATGGGTGAAGAGATGTCACTGGTTTCATTATGGGATCTGTTGGTTGCAGTATTTTTGTTTTACCTTGATCCTAACAAGCAACACAAGTCATCTTTTACTTGTCTTTTGTAAGTCTCCCAACTTTGATTAAATACATGTTAAATAACAAGTAGAATATCTGCAGGTTTGTTCAAATCATACCTAATATTTTAAAGTATACAGCACAGCACCACTTAAGACCAGTATGTTGTGCAGTTGTTTGACTTTGACAGGGAGGTGCAGCCTGTGGTGGAGGTGCTGGTGGGTAAGACTATTGAGCAGTCTCTGCTGGAGGTGATGGAGGAGGAGGAGCTGGCCTGTCTGAAGGCCCAGCAGAGGGCCTTCCATGAGCTGCGAAATATCCATCTGGCAGAAGTGCAGCACCTTCAGGAGAAGGAGAGACGCCACAGTGAGGAAAAAGTAAGTAAAACTCTGTTGACTACTCTGGTCTGAACTTTATGCTGCATGTCTTCCCCCTAGAATCCATCAGTAAATCTATTAGCTGATAGGTTTGTTTGCTTATGTTGCCAGGGTAATGCCTCTGTCAATCAAATGTGATCAAACTGTAACCTCACAGTCCTGATGAAGCAGATTAACGATGCTCTTCGGTATTTAGAATTAATCAAAAACAGATACAGAAAATATACCTGTAATCTAAAATGTTCCCACTGATCTTCAGGAGCGTAGGATTGCACAGCAGAAGGAGGTGCTGAGGAAAGAAAGAGAGACTGCAGAGAAGATTGCTGCCCGGGCGTATACCAAGCAGTACCTGGCTGACCTTCTGCCTGCAGCCTTCACCTCGCTCAGAACTCACGGATTCTTTAACGACCCAGTGGAGACAGGTCAGCGTCCGTATTGCACTCATATGATCTGTGTATTTATACTTCTACTACTTTTAACCTGTTGTCTTATTTGTGTTTCTGATTTCCAGATATTGAAACAAATTTCCTACCATGGCTGATGGATGAGGTGAACAGCAATTTGGAAAGGAGATACGCAGCTAGACAGCTTCTGGACAGTAAGAGAATTCAGTATCATAATATTAAATTTACACATTCCTCTGCTCAACCTATAGGCAAATGTCTTATTTTCTCACTGAGTAGTGCACAAACACGCAAACACACAAAAGAATATACAAAAGTACAAATAACAGTAATGGATATAAGCCAATTAGTTTGTAACCTCTTGGAAGTTTAGACTAAAACCCAAACAGGATTTGTGTAGATGCACCTTTTCTCTCTAGAGATTATAGTTGACAGTCAAGTTATTTCACAAATCCTCCACCAGGGGTCATCAGGTCATAGACACTGTTGGACCGCCATCTAGTGGTTATTTGCAAACATCACAGAGATCACAGTCAGAAGTTCTGTTTATCACTTTTTTCAGATATCATCCATGATGTGGCCCAGAAGAGACTGGAGCAGTTCAAGGAGCCCGAGACATAACCAGACACATCTGACGTATAACATGGAGAGACTGTGATGATTTAATGGCACGAAGATTTTTTTGTCCCTCAAAAAACTTTTTGAGGACATCATTATTACTTTGCCCTGTAACAATGTGCAACATGTCACAAGTGGAGACTTTCACTGCATTACCATCTGCACATTCAGGTATTTCCATGTGTATATGTATGTAGCCTATCGTGCATATCTATATCTGATTCAATATCTGGTCTTTTTCTGCAGATATGCAAATCTGATAGTTTTTTGAATGTATTGTTAGTTTCCATTTATCTGCTAAATTAGTAGAAAATGTCTTTCCTTCACTTGTCTTTAGTCTAGCAGCTTTGGGTCTCGCGGTAGATACAATTTCAAGGTGTGTTAGCCTGTAGTGTTTAGCGTAGCGGCCATCTTGTTTGATCTCAAAATGGAGGCAGCGAGCAACTTTTGAGTCTCTTTAAGAAGCGTGGTGGCCTTAGTCTTGGTGGAGACAGACTTAAAACCATAGTCTACATAGAAATGTCTTTCAACAAACCGCTTGGCCTCGTGATTCTGCTGAGAAGGTGCTAGCGTTTAGTCATTTTCACTGTGGCAAAAGACAGATTTGCCCAATGTGTCGATATATACAGCCCGTCCAGAACCGGGCGTGTCCCATGGCTGGATATAAGAGTGGAACTGTTCCCTTACTTGGAAACTGTTCTGGCAAGAAGAGAAGAGGCCTGGGCGGCTGTTCTCGAAGATATTTGTTCTGAAGGCCTGCACTGATGTAGCCCTGTGGTGTCCCCCAAGACAAACTTCACCCACAATGACCCATCCTTGTGCTAGCCTCTGTGCAAAAGGGGCATTGACAGGTCCATTAAACTGCTCCTGTACCTTGTGTGCTTGGATGATGTCGCGTCCGAGTAATAGCAGGATGTCAGCATCTGAGTCGAGAGGTGGGATGTTGCTTGCTAGGTGTTTGAAGTGTGTGTGGGCACGGGCAACATCTGGAGTAGGGATTTCGGACCGGTTATCTGGTAGGGTGTTGCAGTCTATCCGAGTAGGTTGAAGTAGGTTGGACTGACCATCGAGTGATTCTACGATGAAGTTATTTGCTCTGCAGCCTGTAGTTTTAGACACCCCTGTGCATGTCGTGAGGGTGTATAGAGCTGCATTGTCTGTTGAGACACTGAAGGCATAAAAAAAGGCAGACATACCTAGCACTTTGGTCGTCCATGATTGCATAAGCCTTGATTTTCTTATTCTGCTGTCCTTTTGGATAAATGTGGACCAAGCATATCTTTGAACAGGAACAACCCCCAACAGGATTTCCACATGCCTGACTAAATGTGGAAGAAACCTCTGCTATACCAATGTCCATGTTTCCCGCCCCGCCATGGCTTGAGGTGGTGTTGACCTTCTTTGTTGACCATGGTGCTGGGCCTGCAGGAAGTGCAGCAATGTGTCTTTCGCTGCCACATTCAGAACACCTGATTGCTGCCTTGCAGTTTCTAGCTTGGTGGCTGGATGTATCACAGCATCTGAAGCAGATGTGTTGTTCTTTTAAGGATGATTTGCGTTCATCTAAAGTTTTTTCCCTAAAGGCTCTACACTTTGTAAGAAGATGGGGAGTCTTATGGATTGGGCACTGCTTGCTAGGGGCTTGAGGGGAGGTGTCTGAGTTTTCCTTATAAACATTTACCATCACTGACACAGTATGTCATTACAATAGACAAAGCTATAATTTAATGCTTTAATTTAGTGATTATGATCTGCTTTTGCACAAATTACTCAAACATAAAAAAATAAAAGCCGATTATTTACACATTTTGAATGTCTGTCTGTCATCAGAAGCAACCTTTTTTTTCTTTTTCAAGTTGTGCTTGGTAACCTTGGTGGAGATGTACTTGAAATTACTGGTTAGCCAGGAAAGTATAAATAACAGTTGATTCAATATCAGTACATTTCACTTTATTTCAACAGGATAAGCCAGCCTGTATCAATACTGCTGTCCATGGAGTCATTGTCAGTTACCTGAATTCATATAAATACTGAAGACATGAGAATAAAACTTTGTTAAAAAGTAGTAGGTCAGTAGCTGTTTGTTGGGTACATCTTTGTTTGTCATTTGTAAACTTATGATAGTAAAAAAAAAAACGAAGTATATCTCCAAATGGTTTATGCAATTGTAAAGTTAAATTTTGTGAGTCTCTATTTGCTGTCTTGTAACACAAAAACACAGAATACATTTATTCAACATAGAGAGAATAAATATAAATGGAGACTCACAAAGATCTGGGAATACAGTCTCTGAGTTCTTACCTATCCATAGACACCAAGATCATGCATATGAATATGATAGATATGAAGCTTTTCTTGATTCATTTTGGTTCCAACCACCCGAGAGCTAACAAACTATCTAATAAACTTTCATAAACCAGTATATATCTCATTGAATAAATCACAAACATCTTTAGTTGCTCTCAGACAGTCTGGCATCATAGGCAGCTGCTTCTAAACCATGAGGCAACAAAGACAGCTGCCTCCAAACAGTGTGGATCAAAGGCAGCTGCCTTTACATATTAGTGGCAGTTTCTGTTGCCACCGGAACCGCTGCCACGATTTGAGCTTGCCCTTACTAGAGGCAATTTGAGCTTGCCACTTGTTGTTACAGAAGTGACAGTTTCCTGAGAAAATGGCGTCTGCTCCTAACAACCACAGAAAACCCAGCGGGTCTTGCACCTTATCCAGCCGACCCCGACCCATGGAGACCCGCAGCAGATACAAAGACGCTCCGGATAAACATGTAAACATTATGTATGACCGACGTATTGTCCGAGGAAATACTTATGGTCAACTCGTCATACCAACCGTAAGTATGAAATGTTCATTTTTCTCTGCTTTCTTCCTGATTGATTTGTTCTCCTTTGGACCACTTTATTTTAAAGATGTGTTTTTGTCATGACCCATTTACAGACAGCTCAGCCGGACCCTGCTGAAATACAAAGACAGCAGGAGATCAGGCGGAAATCTATCGCTCTAAAACGAGCTCAAGAGCAGTGCAGGGCCAAGACTCCGGAAGCTTTGCAGGGCAGAAAACACATTGACGTACAAACAGGTAAAACATTATTCTTAACAACTTCAGAAGTTGTACCGCGAAGAAGACAGAACTGTCTTTTTTTAAATACTCATTTGAAATACTTATTTTCAGATCTTTATCTTGAAGAACTGAGTAATGTTATAGTGGCCACAGAAATTGAGTGTCAGACTGATGCTTTCCTGGACAGACCAGCGTCCCCACTCTTCATACCTGCCAAATCTGGAGAAGATGTTGCAACACAGATAGAGGAGGAAGAGGTGGGTACAACCAATGAGATGTGGATTTTTTTTGGTAATTACTTAGAGTGGAAGGTCCACCAATTTTACACATAAAGATATTTTTTAATTCTATCATCTCTTCTCTCGCTACTACCACTACTAACCCAAAGTAGATTATCACATCATCTGGGTTATTGAAGTTTAAGGAAACTAACAATTGAAAGGAAATGAAAATCCAGTTTTATAAACTTAGGTTGTGGTGTTTAAAACGGTGAATGGGTGAAGAGATGTCACTGGTTTCATTATGGGATCTGTTGGTTGCAGTGTTTTTGTTTTACCTTGAACCTAACAAGCAACACAAGTCATCTTTTGCTTGTCTTTTGTAAGTCTCCCAACTTTGATTAAGTACATGTTAAATAACATATAAATATCTGCAGGTTTGTTCAAATCAAACCTAATATTTTAAAGTACACAGCACAGCACCACTTATGACCAATATGTTGTGCAGTTGTTTGACTTTGACAGGGAGGTGCAGCCCGTGGTGGAGGTGCTGGTGGGTAAGACTATCGAGCAGTCTCTGCTGGAGGTGATGGAGGAGGAGGAGCTGGCCTGTCTGATGGCCCAGCAGAGGGCCTTCCATGAGCTGCGAAATATCCATCTGGCAGACGTGCAGCGCCTTCAGGAGAAGGAGAGACGCCACAGTGAGGAAAAAGTAAGTAAAACTCTGTTGACTACTCTGGTCTGAACTTTTTGCTGCATGTCTTCCCCTAGAATCCATCAGTAAATCTATTAGCTATTGGTTTGTTTGCTAGGATGTTTTTCCTCACTTCAAATTCATGTTACACAAAATGCTTAAACTAGGTTTTTTGGTGCTTTCACTCAGTGGAGCTCCACCTGTAGGATATCGTTGGCGATTCCAGGAATCAGTTAAAGTTTCACAAATCCTTGCTGCGGTTTTTGATCTTTTGTTTAAAGATGTTCTTGATTCTTTGGTGGTTGTCCTCTCTTGCACACACACTATCTGCTCAGTTTTCATGACGATTCCATGTAAACTCTCTGTTGTCATAAAAGGACAATGTTTTTGCGTATTACTTTTTTCCAAAGAAGGAACCGTCAAACATTTACAATAGCAAATACAACAGCCTCATGTAGGTTTATGTACGGTTCTGCCATATCAGAAGAATTAATCGAAAACAGATACAGAAAATATACCTGTAATCTAAAATGTTCCCACTGATCTTCAGGAGCGTAGGATTGCACAGCAGAAGGAGGTGCTGAGGAAGGAAAAAGAGACTGCAGAGAAGATTGCTGCCCGGGCGTATACCAAGCAGCACCTGGCTGACCTTGTACCTACAGCCTTCACCTCGCTCAGAAGCAAGGGCTACTTTGACGACCCCGTGGAGACAGGTCAGCCTCTGTTTGCCACAATGCTTTCCTGCATGATTCAAGCTCAGCTACCCCCCTTTACTGTCACACGGGGGCATCACGGCACTCGACTGCAAATTCACCGATATTTCCACTGATATGATCTGTGTATTTAAACTTCCTACTTTTAACCTGTTGTCGTATTTGTGTCTCTGATTTCCAGATATTGAGACACATTTCCTACCATGGCTGATGGATGAGGTGAACAGCAATTTGGCAAGGAGATACGCAGTTAGAGAGCTTCTGGACAGTAAGAGAATTCCGTATAATAATATTAAATTTAGACATTCCTCTGCTCAACCTATAGGCAAATGTCTTATATTCTCACTGAGTAGTACATAAATACGCAAACACACAAAAGTACAAATAACAGTAATGGATATAAGCCAATTAGTTTGTACCCTCTACAAAGTTTAGACTAAAACCCAAACAGGATTTGTGTAGATGCACCTTTTTCTCACGAGAGATTATAGTTGACAGTCAAAAGTTATTTCACAAATCCTCCACCAGGGGTCATCAGGTCATAGACACTGTTGGACCGCCATCTAGTGGTTATTTGCAAACATCACAGAGATCACAGTCAGAAGTTCTGTTTATCACTTTTTTCAGATATCATCCATGATGTGGCCCAGAAGAGACTGGAGCAGTTCAAGGAGCCCGAGACATAACCAGACACATCTGACGTATAACATGGAGAGACTGTGATGATTCAATGGCACGAACGTTTAATTAAAATACATTTCTGCTGGCAAAACTATCGTGCATTTTATTGATTATTTGTTATCATATTTTTGTTTTGGTCCTCATGCCTGTTTCTCTTTTTAAGCCCCACCCCAAAATAAATAAAAAAATCTTACAGAATCCATAAGAATTCTAAGCATTTAAAAGAACCATTGAAAATTCAAAGCACCTCCCTGTAGCTTTCTCTATTTGCATCTGACATTACTCTTCAAACAGTTCATTCAGGGAAACTAACAGGCAAATGCAACAAGGTTTTGCATTGCTCGGAAAGGACTCGCTTCTCTAAATTAATACGACTATAACAAACAAACAAAAAAGTATGTTATCATCTTCATGTTCTATTTTTATTCTTTTATATACTTTATCAATAAAATGCTAAATTAACTCAAAAACTATTGTAGTCAAGGAAGTGACTGTGACTGTGATGATGATGTTGATGATAATGAAGGGCACAGCCAGGTTAAGTGGAGCTAAGTGTTCTGTGCACAGTGGTCACGTCACTCTGTACTTTTGTATAATGGTGAGAAGTAGGTCTAACCTCTGATATATACGGCTCTATTTTAATCCTGCCACCTCATTGGTCAGCTCACCGATGACGCCTCCCCCCTCTCTCCTGGCAGCACTTCCTTGGTTCAGTGTCACTTCCTCCACTGGTGAAATATTGTGCAACAGCAAAAAAACAAAAGAAAAGTTTGCGCTGTGATGAAACTGTGCTCGGGAGGTGGAGCTTTACACAGCAGACAAATGAGGGTTTAATGTATTTATTTAGAAACTTAGATGGTTTTAACTTGTGTTGCTCAAACAATCCACCTGAAGGGAAAGTGGCTTAAACACAATTTACTCAAAAATATGTAAAAAAAAAAACTTCAAACCCCTTTTGAAAAGTACTTGTAATTCAGAAAAATGCTGCAACACATACAATGTCAGTGGTATTACTTTGTGACACTGTTGAATTTTATGTTATATTAAGGTTATATAGGTATGTCATTTATTGTCTGGGAACATTTCTGAATGTGTTTCAAACTCTATAATAAAATCCTCAGATGACAGCAACTATACAGTAAAGTTCACAGTTAAGTTTGAAGTTTTAATTTCTTCTCAAGTTTTTTTACAAACCCTAAATCCTCTAATGGTGAATTGGCTCTTGAGGGCCCTGCATCTCCACCTAAAATGTCCCTGACACAATAAAGACAGTGTTTTATAGGTGTGCTTTCTCTTAGTTCTGATCTTACCGTCTATTTTAATCATTATATAATGTTTTATTTTGTCTTCTGTATCTGTGTGATCTTGAAATTGCTTTTAAATAGTTTCTTATTGTCTGCTTTTTTAAATATTTTCTAGTGTTTGCTTTCAAATTTGTTTTAATCTTAAACCCGTAAAACACCATGTAACTGGACCATTACTGGCTTTAAATAACAGCCACAGTATGTTTATTTTTTTTAATACATTATAGTTCACAATTCACAAGGTGGAAATCTTTGTCTCTTCATTTTTCTTCAAGTTTCATTCCCCCTAAATCCTCGAATGGTTACTTGGCTCTCGAGGGCCCTGCTGTGGGTGGGGAAAATCCATCTTTAGTTATAATGTCCCTGACACACAATAATGAAACTAGTTTTAAGGTTACACCCCCCCCAGTAGGTCCCCGGGCCCCCGGTTGTGACCCCCTCCTCCTCCTCCTGCAGCAGTAACCTGCAGCACCCTACCGGCAGCAGCAGGTACTGTCAGGGCCGGTGCTCCACCGCGGTTGGCTGGTTGGATGGATGAGCGCCATATTGCGCCTGGCTGAACAGAGGGAGTGGAAATCTGCGGCTGCGAAGCGTCAGGACCGGGCTTCTCTCACCAGCACCTCGTCACCAAACCTCATCAACTCCGGTAAGACTTCAACTACAACTAAATAGATGTTTAACCGCTGCGCTCCTGCTGCGTAAAAGCTACCCACTTTACGCACATTGTTTTCCGCGCACTTTCTGCCTCTGCTGTGCACAAAGGAGACAAATCTCTCAACAGGTGTCAGTGGGATTATACTGAGGATGTGTGTGTGTGTGTGTCCGCAGCTCAACACGATCACAGCCTCGGTTTCAACACTCACACCTCTTTCTTTCGACTCTTTCAACTATTCCACCGCTTGTTTCCACTTACAAAATCTGTGCCGTCTGTTTGTGTCGTTCAGGGAAACTCAAGGTGGATTTTCTCGTTTGCTTGGGTCGTTAGTTTCCCTGTGGCTGTGGGTGTGAACCTGTGTCACACGCACACACGAAACCTTTCAGAGAAAATAAATCACTGATAATCATCTTTGTTACGTTTTTGTTTACAGCTCAATGTTACAACGTATCTGGACTTTTTGATTCTGTGGTTTAATGCAACGTTGTTTCTGTGATGGTAGAATCCACTTGATCTACCCACACAGATAAACCTGGGTGGACATCAATGTGGGTTTGTTCGTTTAATGTTCAAAATAAGAGTTAAACAAGAGCAGGGTGGAGACAGTGAGTTTATCACAGCTACTGGGTGAGGCTGAGGACCATATTAAACCTGCTGCTGCCTGCATGAGTCAAATTCATCAAGGTGGATTAGAAGTCTAATGTTTCCTGTCTCTGATTTCACAATAAAACTATTGTCAGGGCCCAGACAGGACCACACAATATGCATCATTGACATTAAACAAACAGGATTTGGATATTGTACAGAATAATCTATATTGGAAAGATAAACAAATCACAGTATTATATTTTTGTTTTTATTGTTATAGTTTTTATGGTTTTAACACCATATTAAAACTATCAATAATTATATGGTCAGACACAATTTATTGATAGTTGACATATAAGATAGTTGACACATGAGAAACATAAACCCGCCCCTGGCATCACATTCTTTGGGTCTAATTTCTCAAATATTCGGGTTTGCTTTGATCCTCAGTTTTGTATAATTGTAAATTTAATATTTTTGACACCACCTTGGACGTTTTTGACCATGATAACTTTTTTTGTAGTTATCGAAAAAATAAATGATTTATTAGGAAAAAACAAACCCAACTTATACAGTCTCTGAAATGAATTGGTTTGCACTAAAATAAATTGTTAAATGTTAAGATTTGCAAATTTTCCCTGTTTTAATTAATAATTGCTAATATCTTTTGGCTGTTTAAATATTATTCAGACAAGCAATTTGAAGAGATCAACGTGATGGATTTTATTTCACTATTATTTATTAATTCCAAGAAAATACTTACTTCTGTAAAACAATATTGCCACATAAGAAAAGTTGGTCTAAGTCCTAGTTTAAGTCCAGCCTGGACGTGTCATGGTTTGAACGTTGGCTTCCTTAATATAAGTCATCTGAATGTCACATTCTATTCACTATTTACCTTTATCGAATGCTTTAATGTACATGACAATACATTCAGTGCACGTGAGAGACCCCCCCCCGGTTACTAGATTCACTGCTGGAACGTTGCAGCTGAAAACTGTCCTCAAAGTAAAGGAAACCATGCCAGAAGGAACTGATGCTGTTATGAGAGCAAAGTGTATGTAACACAAATTGTATTTAAAAAACAAACCAACACATTTAAAGTGATGGAAGTCATAACAGTATAGATAAAGAAAAGCTAAACAACTTTTTACAACTTTTTCAGGAAGCGCTTCCCACATATATGTCTTTTGAAGTCTTCAGCACAAACAATGATCATAATACCTCAGGAACAGGCTCGGTGACATTGCGATGAAGTAAGAAGAACCAGTCTCGCGTGCTCTTATCTTGAAGGGCGGCTCAGACTGGAGTTCCGGCTCTGTCGGTTTCCTGCTGTGCACTTGTCGCCTCCTCCTCTCGCGGTGACTCATCGTGATGACGGCCGCCTGCAGGAGTGTCGAGCCGCGCTCCGCCGGCTTTAAGTAACGCACAAGTGTCTCAAACTCGTTTCTCCTCTTCCTCCCTTTCCAGGAAAGACGCAGTGAGAAGTCCCACGGAGCTCAGGCCTCGTCCCCGTCTTCTTTTAAAAGTAGCAGCTCCTCGCGCGGAGGCAGGAACAGGACAGAAACATGCCCAAAGCGGTAAGATGCCTTTTTGATTTATTGACATTTTCAGTGACCGCTTGTTGTGTCACACCTTATAGGCTCCGAAGATCAGAGGACACATGACATTAACATAATATAATTTATATTGATATAATAATGATCAAATGCAGATGGAGTTTAGATCACATGGCTTTTTATACAGTGTTCCATATGTTCAGGTTACTCTCATTTTTAGTGATGTTAGAATATTTTATTTTGTGTAAAACAATGTAGAAAAATAAGTGAAAACTTGAATCTAAATGGATTAGTGAGGATACGAGAGGTGATAACTTTATTGGCTATGAATTAGGGCTGGACAATAGGGTGCAAAACCATATAAAGACAATTTTTTTCCATATAAATTTATATTGATAATCATCAAGATAAATGCCACATTATTTCTTTTAAGTTAAGACTTAATGGGTTAGGGTAAGGGTTTTATTATGCTAGGTGTTATACCTCCTCTCTGTACTTACTCAATTTATAAGCAATATACAGATAAATAGTGAACTTTTGTCTTATTTCAATTGTGATAAGCTCTTGGCATTGGCAGATTGCCAGCGCTCTCAATAGATGCTATGAGTTCCTTAACTTTGAAGTTGAGTGATCGTTGTGAAAAAATTTGCATATCCACTTAATTACGTGGTTTTTTATAACCGGTTGCCTCTGTCAAACTTTCCATGAATGATCACGGAACAAATGATGGGGCTAGAAAAAAAAGAGACAACTTCTTTTTATTATGTCCTAGACACTTGCAGTATCAGTGGGGTCTCTGTTAAAGGGGAATGCCACATATCACATGCTCAAATCATATCCTGGGGGTGTGTCATATGTATAAGGACATCATCGAGGCATGAACAAGAACTGTGAGACTCACTGGAACACACAGATTGGGTTTTATTCATGTTTTTTACAGTGTAGATGGTGAATACAGGGTTGTGTCTCTGTGTTTTTCAACGTGGGATTTCCTCTCCACTTAATCTCAGCTCCCTGTCATCATCTTAGAGACGTTGTAATATTATGAAACAGTGACCCACCGTACTTAAAACGTCAGTGACTTTTCATCAAAGAAAAGACCTAAAAGAAAAATATTTGATGAAGTACTTCTTTATGTTTGAGCAGCTCCTGACGCACGTTGCCCCACCCCACCGATCACATACAGCTCAGTCGCACATGGCACTCGTCTCTCCCTCTGCTCACTGTTTGGAAACTTCTTGTAGGCGTATGACCTGCAGCCTATGTGTATTTTACAGTATGTAGGAAAATGTGGTGGAAATGAGTAAAACATATTTCCATTTCTTTTTTTTCCAGCACTGAATACATTTTTGTCCCCCCCCTCTATCCTATGTTTTTTTTTAATTAAAAAAAGTGAGATATAAAGTCCAGACGTGGCTGAAACTACAATCGCTAGTAATACAATTTTAGATAAAAACTGACAAAGGCAGGAATTTCCCAGAGAGTCTTTTATCAGATCATGATGCAGACGTGTTGCTGCTGAGCAGAGCCGTCGTGTTGTGATGACAATGACTAAAGCCTCCGGTCAGCGTCATAAACTGTGTTGTGGGTTTGTTTGGAGTAGCCTCAGGGTTGTCATGAGCGTCGCTGTGGAAGTGACATCATCACTGTCTGATAGCAGCTGCCACAAAACGGCCTTCTTTTCTAAAAGACGATAATATCAAAACCGTTTTCTTTTCCATGACATCAAGAACTCGAGAGTTTTTATTTTTATTATTCAGTTCACAGACTGTTCTGTGTCTGACCCCGCATAAATATATTGGTTCATTTGATGACTCTGAAATTGAAGTTTCACTTTTAGCAGCGGAGAGATGTGTAAATAAGGGTTCGTGTTTTGACTTCAGACGAAAGGGTGAAATTAGATTTCTGTTTTGAAGAGTCCCAGTGGTTCAGGCAAGTAGCCGGACATGTTTCACAAATGGAAGTGGAAGGCAGCGGGTGGTGGAATGTCCGGATTAATGCTGGATTTTTTTCTTGTAAAATGGCCAAAAGAATGTATTTATTGACAAAATAGTTTCCTGTTTGTTGATGATATACGTCTCATTGTTGTGCACAAATACAACAACAAATTTATAATCACGGTAATGGAAACCAAGCGGAAAACAGAGTTCCCACAGTCAGAGAAACCCTGCAAATGTGCAGAATTAAAGAAAAGAAATTTGATCATTAAACCTGTTGGAGAGTCTTAACTCACAGGTGAATATTTTGACGACACGTAAATGATGACTGTACAATCTTCAGAGGAGTTGATGTGAGTCAAACATTTTTGGGTGTGAGATACATGTCATGTACACGATGTTCAGGGTTTTAATTCCGATCCTTTCCTCTTCACTCGTGACCTCTTCTCCTCCTCTTCAATCCCCTTTAAAGGTTGAATGACCTCACTTGTGAATTTTGGAGTATTTGTAAAGTCAAGCCTCAGAATCAAAGATCAAAGTATGAACCTGCCTGAGGTTTTTGATTGTGACTGGCACAAAAACCCACATGCAGCTTGAACTCTTACAGTTCAGATACTTGGCACGATACCAAACATTCCAGCGCGGTGGGTTTGGAAAGGAGAAACTTGTTTTTTTACATTTTTGTATTTATTATTATTATCACGGAGGAGCAAGGTGCCCGGTGGCAGGAGGTGGGGTCAGATTGGAGGAGCAGTGGAGCCTCCTGAGCTGGTGACTCATGTTTCAATTATCTGAATGACACATTGTCAGGGGGAAACGATTGTGATCCTCGGCTCTCCCAGAATCCTGTTTCCCTGCGGTCGCTGCCCCGTGACACAAACCATACAAGGTGCGGTCACGACCAACATGGATGGGTGTTTTCCTTTTCATGTCCAGTTCTATTGTTAGTATTTGTTTCTTTTAATAATTGATAACTCAGTCATGTTTGGAACGCCCTCCAGTCCTGATTGATGATTCCACAAAGTCTGTCCTTGTTTAATATTGAAAGAACCTGTGGAAAAACGCATACAACTATAGAGCCCGGCAGATATGGATTTGGATCTTTTCTGATATTCGTGATAGAAACAATTCTGATATAATGATATATCCTCCGATTTAAAAATAATAAATAAATAGATGTTATCAAACCCGTATAACAAATTTCTTTTATTGAGGCTTGATATTTTACAGTTCAACCACTAACTTTATCATGAATAACTTTTAATAAAAAGAAAACCCAAATACCATCAAATGTATAGAATATGAATTAAGAAAATAACTTGTTTTACGTAGAATTTCATTTCTACTTTGTTTGTTCCGTAAAATAAATGTTTTCATATCTGCAAACATAAACACAGCTCCGACGCGCCCGTGAAAGGCTCATATCAGCTGTTTTTTATTGGCACAAGCGCTCTAGTCAACACGCATCATGTCACTGAACGACACACTGGGCCTTTTCTCTCCATCCTTGTTGTGCTGCTGCTCCACACTCGAACGTCAGCAGTCATTTATTGCTATATTGCTCTCTGGACCATTTTCAGTGGCGTCCCCACAGCAACAGCCTTTGCTAAACACTTTAAAAGCCATGCAAACTATGTGGAGGGTTAAATATTGAATGGTCCTCGCTGAGGAATGCGGCGCAGCCCATTCACAGTTTAACTACTGAGGCGATGACCAGCTCCTTTGGAGCAGCTCTTTAACCTCACCTTTGAAAAGAATGAATGGGAGATATTCGGTTTATGATCATATTATAGATGTTTGACATTCTTGGCGAATTCCTTGATTGATTCATGTGCAGAGCCCTCCCCTTTTCTGTTAATGAGTCAATGAATCGTCTCCACCCTGTAGCTATAAATTCAAATCTCTGTCTGTGGATTATCTTGTTAGAGATATGACAGACAGTGAATCGGTGCTTCTCAGTAATTATGGACATAAAAACATAAAAAAGACCAAAATGATTCATATTAATCATAAATGAATCTAATTGTCATTTGCAATAACAGTTAGAAGCCGTTTTGTTAAGATTGGAAATGGAATAGGATGGATATAAAGTTTTTTTTATTTTGATGAAGTGTTACTTGAGGGAGGACGATGAGAAAAAGGGAAAATTAGAAGAAACTGTTTTTAAGTTTTTATATATAAGAAAATGTCTAATAACGATGAAGGGAGCAAGAATGACAACTGAGATGGAGGAGTTATTGCCAGTAAAGGTAAAATATGTGAGTAGACATATTGTAAATCAAGCAGTCTTGTTGTAATCATGGTCCATGATCAGCTGCCACCACCGCCACTGTCCACCATTATGATCCACCATCACGAACTAGCACCACATCACAGACTCTGGCTTCAAATGACAGTAGTGCAAGATGGGTGCCCGCGTATCAGGGATGTTTTGGCTTCATTTTTGTACAATGGGAGGAAGTGAAGACGTGTCGTCCATCTTTATTTAGCGTCTATGGTGCAGACATGTGTTTCAGAGCACCATGAAAGAACTGACATTTGATTACATTATTCTTGTTGGTCTCCTGCATTGCCTGGGTAACCATGGAGCCTGTGTTGTTGTCGTTTCTTAGTCACCAAAGTGTCGTACTCTCCACCGAGTGTGTGAAAACGTCTTAATGTGACGTTTCAGCAGGTCAGAGTTGTGTTCCAAAGCTCCTGTCGTGGAAATAAGTGGGTCGGTTTCCACAGTACTGACTTGTGAAGCATTTATGTGCCTCATATGAGCGTCTGCACTTTCCTCCCACTGAAGTTGCTCATTGTGGAACTCTGGGTCTTCGCCCGGTGTATTTTTAGCATATGTGTCATGTTTTCTTTACCTCTGTGAATGGCCTCAGTTTATTGTGAGTTACCGTTGGAGGACTTCACTTTGAGATCAGATATCGCTCGCTCACTGGTTTCCTGTTGGCTCCTCTGCGCCACACGTTCACATGTTCCATTCCCTGTCCGTTGGGGTGTGTGTGTTTATTTTCTTTCTTTCTAGGTCATTTCGTCTGTAACTGCTACAAATATAGACCGTGACGTTGAGAGAACGGAAACTCAAACCGTCCGAGCTGCTGCTGTTGAATCACTAAATCAATCTTAAACAAGGGGGAGGTACTTGGACACGTATGTGATCGCTGCTGCTGCTGTGATTTCTCTTTGGGCTGTTTGTGGGAGTCTGGCTCCTCCAGGATGTAGATGATGATAGCGGGGGTCTGCTGGGGCGCTGCAGCTGAAAGGGGAGCTTTGTTTTGCCGTGTAAAGTAAATGCAGTGTCTACCACCCCCCCTTTCCCCCGGTTTTCTAGCTGTGACCTGAAGCTGGTGTAAGTCGCTCTGCTGGACCGTTTTAAATTGCATGCAAAGTTTGCCGAGCAATTTTGTTGGGGAAAGCAAAAGTTTGCTCGCTTTAATCCCCAGTGAGTAAACCCTGCTAACCCGGCTCTATGGCAGCATCCTTGAATATCCACTGTCTAGACTTCACTGTGTTCTTACAATATCCTCGACAGAGCAGCGTTGAGGCGCTTTCCATCCAAAGCTGTGATAGGATTTGCCTTCCCTGCAGGATTTAAGTCTGTCAGTCAGCCAGCGTAGGTTCACGGGAGACGATGGAGCTCTGACTCACTGGACGAGTCACTGACTCTGACCCAGACGTCCCCCCCCCCCCTTTTCGCAGTGGGCGTCATTGAAAAAAATGTTTTCACCAGTGCTCACAATGGGCTGGAGTTGAAAGATGTCACTGGAGGGTTGTGTTGGCGGCCTTCCTCTCTCCTCACTGTGTCAACTAACCTCTTTGTGTCATTTTCACCGAGCGGTAATAGACTCAGTCAATACTCTGGGGCATCTTTGTCTTTTCATAACCCCCCCCGCAAATACCAGAGACATTTGACATTTGACATTACGCGCACAGAGAAGAGTCAGTGTGATCGTTGCCTCAAAGCAGTTATTGTAAATATTTGTGCATTGTTGCGAGGCCTTTGTGTGAAATTCAGATGCCGTTTGCTGATTACAGACAAAACCTACAATACCGAATATTGTTTCTCCCCATTATGGGACACGGTTGACGTCAGTCGTCATTATTCCGTGCCGTGCACCAGTCACGCTGTTTGTACTGGTTTTGAAATTGTAAATTAATCACCGTGGGTGGATCCCTGTAAGTGGACATGAAAGTCTCGGCCTCTTATTGTACGCACAGGTCACTCTGATCAATCATTAAACACTATAAGTTGTGTGTTTTGTTCTGTGAACGAGTGAAGTGGCTGCTTTATTCATACCTCCTCCACCCACAGTGACAAGCATAGTGCCTTCAGGTCTAATTAATTCTATTACATTCAGATTTTGAAAACCTCTGCTTCATATTGTATCCAGGCACCAAAGAGTTTGAGTTCCCTTCATTCAGCATGTCCGGAGATAAACGCAGAGCCCTGTGTATTTACTCTGCAAACACACAATGCACACACACACACACATGCACCCGCACACACACTGCAGTACCACGTATGGGTCCTGCTTGTTTCTCGGGATCAGCGTTTGAACTCCTGTTTTCTTCCCACAGGTCAATGTTCGCGTCACCACCATGGACGCTGAGCTGGAGTTCGCCATCCAGCCCAGCACCACCGGCAAGCAGCTGTTTGACCAGGTACAGGGAAAATCTGTAATTCTGTACGGATCTGACGCCCATATATGATTAAATACTGTGCTGAGTTATAAATATGTTTTCACTATGACTTAAAAAAGGATTTGGTTTTCATCCCAATTAAACAAATGAGATATTATGTGTTAAGCAGATGCTGATTCCAGCCACATAGACTTAGCATCACAGCCGATGAGCTGTTCCTGCTCATCACGATCCATGAATTATTCTGAGAAATCAACAATTTCAGTGGGTTCTTTCCTGACTCGTACTGCATCCTTCCCAGTTTGGTGGTAAAGTCAGTAGCTTTTGTGGAATCCTGCTAACTAACAGACAAACAAACGCAGACGAAAACATCTGTGTTAAAACCTCAGCTACACTCTGATGTCGCTGTCCACCATCTGCTCCCCACTAAGCTGCCTCTGCCTCGGTCGGCATGTTAACTGGATTGACGTGTCTGAAGAAAGTGGCTGCCCTCATTATCGTTCCTCTCAAAGCTCTTTGCATCCATCACACCCGGGTCTGAAGAGCTATCTCCTGCAGATACAGGAGCGTTTGGCCCCAGGAGGGTTAGGGTCCTTATCAGCCCCTCGCTGCGTCTCATATCGGATACATTAATTACCAAGACTCTAGCAGCTTCGTGAAGAACACTTAATTGATTTGTACTCACTGGCGTAGTGTGTACATTTCCACAAGCCAGTGTTGTCTCAAATGCCAGTTGAGGCATTTATTGAACGTGTGATTAATGACACTAGTGATGAATTCCTGACTGAAGTTTGTGAGGAAGTTACAGAGTGAACAGGTGTGGCCACAATAAAGTAATTTTACCTTTTTCAATTGTTCCTCTAGTATTGAAAAAAGATTCACCATTGATTTTCAGGAGATATGATGAATTACAGACATGTTTATTCGCTGGTGATTCCCTCGTCTTTATGGTGTCTGGCTCCATTTTAGGAAATGTCTTTGTCACTGTATGGAAAAACTGCTGAATGAATTTCCATGAAACTATGTGAAAAGATCAAATATGGGCAAAGAAAGAACCTGTTAAATCAAGTGGCGGATCCAGGAATTGTTTATTTTCTTCAACATTATCCAATGGGGCAATTCTTTGTGACTTTTTCACAGGAAATAATTCATAGATCTTATTTAGGGAACTGAAATCTACGAGAGTGTGCAATTTGGTGCAGCTTCCTTGAATTTAAGGGAACTGCTGGGCCTTGGCTCTCCATTGAGTGGCCACTGTAGACAGAGCTCAGATTGATTGCTCTTCACTCTTGAATTTTAATAAGCAAATTAAGAGTTTGTACAGCGGATGTGATCATCATTATTAACCTTTTGCAGTATCCACCACCAATATCATAAAACAAGGACTCTGACTTAAAATTGTCACTGTTCCTCTTGTGCTGTTGTGAAACTCGTCACCAAAAATCCAAATGTGGTTGACAGGTCATTAGCTTGAGCTCTCTTGAAGCTGCATGACGGCATTGAGGGAGGAAAGGCATTGTTTGAGCCACTTCCTGTATAACTCGTTTTTTTTAGTAAGTGTAACCGACTGTGTGTTGCGGCGACATGTCAGTGGAATCATCTTGACATGGACATGACAAGAACAATTTAGCCCAAAACAGATTTGAATACAATGAACACGATAACCCTGGCTCCTGTATCTGGAGCCTTTAACCTGTGGTTTTGTTAAAGGAAGGGAGCTGTTCACCTTTTGACATCTCTCTCTATTTATAGGAGCTGCTGAATTCTCCTGCCTACTTGTTAGAATGGCTCTCGGGGAGGTGTGCCCCAGACGATCACTCACTTCCTCCGGTAGTGTCAGACAATGTGCTGCTCTATTTTAGTGCAAAGGAGCAATTTCCAAATTTTAAGGGCAGGAATCCGTCCAAGAGAGGTCGCAGCTTGTCTCAGGCCCGAGCAGCCGAGTGTGCGTGAAGTCTGCCGGCAGCCTGACTCTGTTTTAAACGGGTTCCTCGACACGCAGTCGCAGTGTGCCAGACAGGTTTTGTGGAAATGCTGACTAACAGCAGTGAGCTCAGAGCGAACAGGAGCTGTGGTGTGGCCCTTGTGGTCAGCGCTGATCATAGCCTTAGTCCCCGTCATGCCGCTGTGAAAGAGAAACGCCTGCCACTCCCCTACACACCCTCAAACTGTTTCACCTCCATATGACTGTTGCTCCGCTGCTGCTCATTTCATTTTCGCCTCCAGCTGCAATTAGAGAAATCCCAGCCGTCATGGTTTACAATAGATGTATCGACTTGTATATCCGCTGTCAGCGCCATTTGTCTTCTTCTCACCCCGGTAGCACGTCTTCTGTAATTTGGCTTTTGCGGTTTCAGCGTCTGCTCTCGGGAAAAGGTTTTGATTTGTTAATAAGCTGCAGGAGGATTGACGTTAAACAGCTGAAAACGTGGCAACATTTTAAAAATCTCAACGATTTGTCTTTTTGAACTTAATCCAAAGAATCTGGTTGACAGGTGCCGGGAGCAAAACATGAAACTAGTTCTCATAGACACCCAACCCACATGTCAAAGCCACAAAGCTGCTCCCAGTCAAGAACAGCTGAAAATATGACGTTTTAAAGAGTTCAACTGTGTCTTGGTCTGAATCCCAGCCAGAATAATCAGTTCGCTGCAAATCTGCTCCTGGTCAAGAGAGCGAAACGTGCTGAACGATGGTTTTTCTTCTTTTGTTGTAATATTTGAGCAGAACTATTCTTAGATATTAAACCATAGAGCACTGGCTCTGTTGCACTCCCTTCGCTCTCCGGTCACAATGAACCTGTGGTCTGACAGTAATAGACCAGTTTCCTCTGGGCCCCCGACCCACCTCACTCCTTCAACTTGTTGGTTCCTATTCGGGGCCCGAGCGGCTGAACCCCTCCCTTCCCCTCCTGAGCCGCCGGTTGACTTGCGTTACTCAGCCCAGAGGATTCAGTGAGTAATGCAGTTTCAGGCCAGTGGCATTCCTCTGGCTCACCACAGGTTGCGCCCCCCCCCCCCCCCCGAACCACGACCAGAAACTTTCGCTCTCTGACAGACGACATAAACACGAGGCTGCAGACTTCAGCCACGCTCACAGATTTCTGCCCCTTCGGCCGGAGACACAGGATCTGTAAAGGTTTTAGTCTCTTTAACCTGACTGCAAATGTTTCTCCCAGTTTTTTTAAATCATTGCCAGGATCAAGTAGTCGTGTGCCTCTGATTACAACAGCTCATAAAAAGCTGCACTCTCAAGATGTAGTGATTTTAATTGTGGATATTTTAAGTGTGGATATTGTGGTAGAAGTAGAACTGTGCTGTGAGAGACACTATCTCACCATGATAAGACCGTAATAATCCTGGTTCTGCCTGTTTATACCGTTTCCAGTACTAAAGTCAATGGGTTCTTCTTTGGCTCGTGCCCCACCCTTCCAGAAAATTTCAGGGAAATCGGTTCAGTAACTTTGCATAATCCGGAAGACTACCCCCCCCCAGGGGTGAAAACATAACCTCTTTGATGGAGTCGGCAATAGAAGTCTTAGAAGGATAGAAATCATCAGAAGGTATAAAGAGTCTTAATGAATAAATCTTGGTCCTACCATCCCACCTGGTTTGCCATCATACTCTAATATATTACATTTGATGTGGTATTAAAAATGTCTTAACGTCTCTGACTGACCCCTGCAAACCCGCTCCGGAGCGTTCTGTTTTCAGTAATCTCACTTAGAGACAATAACTGCGGCGTTAATGGCTCCTGACGTACCAGCGACCCATTAAAGCGGAGGCAGCCTGCCAACCCAGCCTGCTGCGCTGTCACTTTACTGAACCCGTGTTCCCAGATTCAGATTTAATCCTCTTCTAATGAAGCCTTTATAACATGTACAGCATGTTATCGATTTTATGGTTGCTTCCCGGCAGCGTCGTAGCGAGCCTCTCCAGATACAGAAGCTTATCCCCCTGAGAAACACTATGTAGGTATCTGTGTGGTGACTCTCGGCCTCTCGCCCCGCGGACCCCGGAGCGAGAGCACCATGAAAGGGCCGATTGTTTTCAGAGGCAGTTTCGTTACCGGTGAGATGCTGCGGCCTGAAGCTGTCTCTCATTTCAAGGGCCACCATTCTTATGCTTGTAGTTGTAGTTGTTGTTGTTGCTCTAAATACCAACCATCAGAAAACACATTAGTCTGTCCTCCCACAGGTCAGCCTGCCCTGTATGTTGTGTCAGCCACCAAGCCAGAGAATAGAGAGTGGGGGGGCGTTTGATTTTAATATTAACCTTGGCAGGAGCTCAACGACCCCGGAGACTTAGCGCCTCCCTCACCTGGTGACTGGGTGGGGAATTTGGCAGGTATGCACTCGAAGAGGGTCCGGCACACAGAGCGTGCACACAAAAAAAACATGAAATCCTAAACGGTGCTGTAGGAAAATCGCTCTGCTTCTCTGAAAGCCATAAAGAGCCTCTGGTTGTTTGAGGTTTCTCTCGGCAGCCAGTGGAAAATGGCAGCTCCTCCTCCTCCTCCTCCTCCTCCTCCTCCTCCTGCAGCGCAAAGTGATTATTCCAGATCTTTCCCTGGGTTTTTCACTCTCTGCCTCTGCTAGACAGTCAGAAGATCTGAAAACTGCTGATCTGGAGACAGACTTCTAAGGCCAGGCCCTGAAGTGTTTCCACTGTGGTTGATATTAAATCCCTGTTCGTCATCTGCCTTTTTAGACGTTAGGTCGTGATAATGATGATGAGCTCTGGCTGCTGCAGTTGAGCCAGAAACAAACTAGTAAACCGGACCGGACTCCCTCTTCCTCTCCACAGTCTTCTCAGGCTGATGCTGGAGTCACAGACTGGAGAGGAGTCATTCATCACACTCTCCCTGTACCGTGTCCCTGGTCAAACCGAATGAGCAGTTTGCTTAATACCTAATGGCGATTTTTAAAGTCCACTATGGTTATCGAGGCAGCAGGAGAATGCTGCTCATATCATTATCTTGCCAAGTCCGTACTCAGGCCTGGGAATGTGTGATACGATGAGAGCTGCCCACCGGATTAGCCTGGTACCTGAGTATGTCACCTAAAGGTCAGATTCAACAGCCTCTGCCAATGTCTGTCAAACTTCCAAAGGCCTTTTTTTTTTTTTACAACCTCTGCTGGAAGAAACCCTCTCTTGACAGTTACATCATCGTCTCATAATCTGTTTCCCTGGAAGAAGAGGGTGTGACTTACTTAGAAAAAACGAGTTAATTAAAATTAGATTGAGCGTCTTTCTTAATTTCATATTATATCATGTCCACTTCATCTAAACGAGTCTTTTCTTGCTCCTACTTTAGAAAGATTTTTTTTCAATTTCTTCTCCCCCGTGGTGTTCAGGAGACAGTGAGGCAACGGTCTCCAGCCTGTGTTTAAAAACTTTTCTTTTTCCTGTGCAGGTGGTAAAAACCATCGGCTTACGTGAGGTCTGGTACTTCGGACTTCAGTACATGGACGGAAAAGGTTACTACACTTGGCTGAAACTGGACAAAAAGGTAAGAATGTGCTTCTTTTTGATTTAGTCTCATAATAATATTGTAGTCTTTATCTTTTAAAGGCCAAATGAGTCATTAGGTCTGGAGGAAAAATGTTGTGAATTCATCTTGAATGAGTATAAGTGTAGATACTGTAAAAATGATATTGCACAATGTTGTATGCACTTTGAAGCTGGTTATTCTCAACAGTCGAAATCAATTTTTTAATCTTATGATTTCATTTCATCATTTTCTCCACCTAAATAAACATTATCCGCTGAAGTGTACGCTATAAGCCCTTTTCTTTGGCACTACATTTTCTTCATGTCCCTTCAAATATGTCCCAACTCTTCATCTTTTGCAACGCCTCTCCCTGTGGAGCGTCATGAGGTAACGGAGAAAGAATGCATTCCTTTGAGTGGACGATGCAATCAGAGCGCCGGTGTTTGCCTTTCGGTCAATCAGTAGCCACCATATTGCAGCGTGTATATATTCACATGCTCTGTTGCAGTTCGACTTCACAGAGCAGCTAATGTTGAGTCCATGCTCTGGTTTCTGTCGGTGACGAGGGGCAAGAACACGACATATAATCAGCAGGAGGTGGATTATTTGACGAGAGCATGACCTCTCTGTGAACCGTAACTGCTCCGGTTCTTCTTATGTGGTCCCTGAGTAAACAGGGTTTCCTGCTTTTCATTAACCGCTGCTCCGGAGTTATTCATAAACTCGCCGGTCAAAACTGTGACGAGGAAGGGAGTCACGCCTAGCCTAACAGCTACTAGCATAACACGCCTGAATCTTTGAGCGTACTGTCAGTGGTGGCGTTGCATTGTGGGTAATGTAGGCGTACGTTTTGGACAAGGAAGATGAATGTGTGGATTTACACCGATGATATAGCAAATAAAAATGTTACATCAGTGGAGTACTTTATTTTTAATATACTAGAAAGGTGTATAGAATAGGTTGAGCTGTTTTTATCTAACTGGATAGAGGAGAACTTCGTAGAAAAACACATCAATTTATCTAGATTGTTAATTTACGTTCCAAATGGACTCTTTACATTTTATTATAATAAAAAACGAACACAGAGAAAAGCCCCCCCCCCCCCCTGCCTCGGTCAGCAGCAGTAAACTGTACACTGTGCGCTTACGCTGCTCATCAGCACAAAACTCAAACTGGAAGTTTCAAGGTCACTTGCGACCACATTCTCTCCATCAAGACCGCTCAGTTCCTGTTTTGAAATGAGAGGAAGAGGCTCATTGTATAAACACATACAGTAGCAGGGAGTTATTTCACTAAATGAAAACAGTAGATCCCCTTTTTGGAAAGGGCAGGATCCCCTGTAAACTGCAGAGCATGTGTTTTCCCCCTTGTGAAGCACCGACGCTGCACAGTATTCATATCGCTGACTCAAAAAGTATTTAAAATATAGTTTAGTTAGGTTCATGTCCCATCCACTAACATGGAGGAGATTTATGATCTACACAGCAGCCACAGGGCGATCAGGATGCTTTGCCTTCACTTATTGTGCAGATTAGATAAACGAAATATATTGTTTGAAAATAAAGCAAGAAAGTAAATAAGGGCTTTTCCCCCAAATACTCATTTACCGTCACTACTTCACTCAGCTGAACTATGTTTTGTATTCCTCTCCAGGTGTCGTCTCAGGACGTGAAGAAAGAGAACCCGCTCCAGTTTAAATTTCGGGCCAAATTCTTCCCCGAGGACGTTTCCGAGGAGCTGATCCAGGACATCACGCAGAAGCTCTTCTTCCTGCAGGTGAAGGAGGGCATCCTGAGCGACGAGGTCTACTGCCCGCCAGAGACGGCCGTGCTGCTCGCCTCCTACTCCGTCCAGGCCAAGTTTGGAGACTACAACAAAGAAGTCCACCGGTCCGGATACCTGGTGTCTGAACGTCTGCTGCCGAACAGGTTCGGGAGGACAAACTGTTGTGTCACATCTTGATCAAAAGACAAAGTGTTGTGTAGCAGCGTGCTTTTTAGCCTGAAGTTTCAGTTTCGTACGGTGGTATTTGAAAAGGAGAAATCTGTGAAGGTAGAATAAACTTAGAGATTCAATCATCAACACTGGTCGAACCTGCTGCGTAGAAAACCATCATCTCCACCCTCCAGAAACAAAATAAACTAAATAATTTGTTTGTATCTGCCAATATATTTAGACTATCTTCCTTTGCCAGTGTGTAAGTTGGCTGATTTAGTTTTTAAGGCATTCAGACGTACATATGCATGTTAAAATAAAAAAAAACGAAACCTTCTAGAGGGAGATGAAAGCTCTGGTGCATCATTAATCATTACACAGGTTACATGGTGGAGGAGAGTGGGCCAAGGTATGAGTTCTATATCACAGCTGGGTGTGTCAGGGACTGGTTTTTGAGCTTTTCCCCACCAGTCAGGAACATAAATTCACGAGTATGAATTTATCGAGGTTAGTCCACTTTCCCATGTGAACTGTCTGTCCTGAGGTCATCACCTTCTGCAGTGTTGCTTTTGATTTACATTTGGTGTTAATTAAATAATTAATTAAATGTACATAAGGGGACAAGTGTGTGTGTGTGTGTGTGTGTGTGTGTGTGTGTGTGTGTGTGTGTGTGTGTGTGTGTGTGTGTGTGTGTGTGTGTGTGTGTGTGTGTGTGTGTGTGTGTGTGTGTGTGTGTGTGTGTGTGTGTGTGTGTGTGTCATAGGGCTGCCTGTCACATTTAAATAGCTGTGTAATGACTACATCAACCCTGACGACTTTTATACACTGTTGTGTTAGCTGTTGCACTCACGTTATTGCCTCTCTGCCTTGGTGCACGGCTGGTGGCACGCCCCTGTTTATACTTTAGATGTATTTCCTTTATATCTGTTAAGGAGTGAAGACAAGGAAAACACTGCACCTCGGGGAAATCACCATTTTGCTAAAACAAAGTTTTCCGCCTTGCTCAAGAACAGATTCCGTCACGCTACCTTACATAGCAAAGCCAACGTTATCAGCTCATCTGGTGTGTTTTTGGTTTCTGTCTGAACGCTCAGCTGACCTTTTGTTGTTGTTTCCTCTCTGTGTTGTTTTAGAGTCCTGGAGCAGCACAAGTTATCCAGAGAACAGTGGGAGGAGAGGATTCAGGTGTGGCACGAGGAGCACGGTGGGATGTTGAAGTAAGTGTGGCTCTCATCATTATAAACCACATGACTCACACCAGTCGAGCACGTATCTCCACCGAGGCCCAGCTCATTGCACCAACTCGTACAGATCAAGATCCATGAATTATTCTCTGGGAAAATCAACGACAATGTTGGAAAATCTTGCGATGTTGAAGAAAGTGAAAGAAAATTCCTGGATCTGCATGAAAATTTACAATTTACCCACAAACACATGAAAATATAACATCCCTGACAAAGGCAACAATAAATACTTGTTGTGCCGTCTTTAATCCTGTAGCTGTATGAGTAGAACTTGTATGGAATGACCGTGTGTATTCTTGCAGGGAGGACGCCATGCTGGAGTACCTCAAGATCGCCCAGGACCTGGAAATGTACGGCGTCAACTACTTCCAAATCAAGAACAAGAAGGGGACAGAGCTGTGGCTGGGGGTGGACGCCCTGGGACTCAACATTTATGAGAAAGACGACAGGTAAGCGCCATGTCACGACCTAGGCTTGAAGTAATCAGGCCTTTTTTGTTCGCGTCTGCTCGGGCTCTTGTTGTGTGCGTGTCGCAGGCTGCAGCTGTGACACCGAAGTAAACTGGCTGGGGCAGGTCCTTGTCTGCCCTTAATCACTGTTCCTGTTTCTCAGCAGACAGACACTAGCACGGGAGTGACAAGACGGATAAGTGGAGACTGTTTTTGGGAGGAGTAGATCCAGAGACGGAATTAAAACATCATACTCAGCAGTTTTAATCCCTTACACCTCGTTATTATCAAATAGAAAAAAATACCAAAATCCAAGCTGCATTTTAAGCAGATTTGCTGAAATTATTTTTTATCTTGAGGTTTTTAGACGTTGGACGCAATCCATTTTAATAATAATGAGATAATATTGTTTATGATTGCTGTGGCTGCTTCAGGAGAGAGTTGTGGTTTCTTTGGGCGTTTATTGTTCACACCTCTGCCTATTGTTGCAAATAAAACTCCCCACTGGGAAAATAGACTTCATAAAGCTCATACTCTATGTTTGCATGCCAGTTATACTCCAGATTGTTTCCATAACGTATGTGCTATACATTTTAAAACCATCATTTTCTTTTTTATGCTAAACTAGGTCCATTTCTATTTCATCACTTCCACACACAATTGGGCAGAATAAAATTAAAAACCTGTGTTTGGGCCTTGTGGTCCAAGTAAAACCTACTTTTCCAGACCAAGCAGGCTGTTACACCAGCGTCCAGCCCAGTCTGGGCTATGATTGCCACGTTTGTTTATAGGACAAGAGGTAATCGCCCTCTTATTTGGTGAAATGAGTTTTTCGTGATCTCCTGCGGCTGCTGGTGGCGCGGCCCTGGTCTGCCGGGGTTACTGGAGTGAAGTACACTGTGTTAAAGGGACATTGGCCTCTCAGTCATTGACCCTGTGGTGGAAAACCCTCGTTCACGACCAGATCGTAGCTCCTCCCGTGTATTGGTAGACTTTGTGTGGAAGAAATGAGCACAACTCGCTGCTGGCAGGGTAATGACAAAGTTTAGCGAATCAGTTGAAGCCTCTAATCGTCCTCCAGGAGAGCAAAGTTCTTTTCAAGTTGAAATGATTTAATTACTCTTAACTTTAATTGTGTTAAAGTTCATGTAATCTCTCATTTATTCCGAGTGTAACATGAAAAACCTCCGGAAAGCACCTTGTTGAGAAGGTTCGTGTGTGTGTGTGTGTGTGTGTGTGTGTGTGTGTGTGTGTGTGTGTGTGTGTGTGTGTGTGTGTGTGTGTGTGTGTGTGTGTGTGTGTGTGTGTGTGTGTGTGTGTGTGTGTGTGTGTGTGTGTGTGTGTGTGTGTGTGTGACTCTGTCTCTTTGTGAGCTCCCTGGGATCAGCAAAGAAATGCCTCTCCTCCGCGGTGCCCTCTGCTGTAACCATGACTACGCCAACTGGTTTTTCAAGCTGCGCAGCACTTAAGAATGCGAGGCTAACCTACAGCACTGTCTCTCCAATGAGGGCAGCCGGCCCACAATGCAGCAGTGCAGCCGAGGCCTCGCCAAGGCACAGTCTGGTTCTGGTTTAACTCCTTCCACGCCGCCGCTCCACAAACCGCAGTGCTGCTTGTTTTTTATGGGACAGAGTTTCCACGGGTTTTCTTCTTAGTAACCGTCGTCAAACACAAAACGCACCATATCACACTTGAGATTCAAAATGGTTGAAAATCACCACTAAACTTAGCCATTACAAATAAATTGATCCACAATGGGATTGTGGACATGTTAGTTTTAGTGGTTTAGTTGTTACTGATTTGGAGAAACAATTATTTGAGTGATATTTTATTGTGGATTGACAGAAAACTTATCTGATAATTGAAGAGATGATTAAAAATGATCATTACTTTCAGGCCTTAAGTCATTTTTACAGCATTTCACATTAAAAACACTAAACATCGTCTGGTTTCTGCTTCAACTTTGAGTTTTGACAAACAAGCAACATTTTCCATATTTTGACATTTTATAGAGCAAAGCAATCGAGAATATAATCAGCAGATGAATTTATTATGAAAATAACAGTTAATTTCAGCCATAATGATCAAAATTCCCTGTTTTAATCTTTAGTATTTAGCCAGACTGTAAGAGTACTTGAACCGGAAAATAACCTATGTTACTTTGTGCTGAAGAGCAGCCAAATAAACCACAAGACAGAGAAATATTCACTAGAATAACATCCACATTGGTTTCTCAATTCCACAGGCGTGTGTCAGGATCAGTAATTGAGTGAAATTCCAGTTTGACGGTTCAGTTTCACAGTCGAGTTTCGCTGCGAGGTGCTCGGCTGCCTCTCCAGATTACAACACTACCGGCTCGTCAGTGTTTGCAGTACTAGTTTGCATTGTGTTGAAGGAGATTGGCATCCGTTCAGTGTGTCTGGCACAATAGAGGAGGGAGCCACACCCCGGATTCACCCCTCGCACTGGAACAGTGGATCTACAGAAATCCAGGTTAACGGCCTGAGCCACGTTTAGTCTCTGCTGGTTATGACAAGACGTGATGGGATTGAAATTAATTGATCTAGAAGTGTTTGGTGTTGATTATGTCAACATAAAACACGAGACACATAAAATGCCATTAACAACTCCTTGGAGCCGACAGGGATGTCCTCAGTGTTATTATTTAAATGAATAATTCCATTTTCTGTTATGTAACAAAGAAACACAACTAAATCTGTCATTTGAGACAAATAACTCCAATAAGTTGCTGATGGTGTTTCTGTCTGTTGATTAATCGACTTATTGAAGCTCTAATAATAAGTTATAATAATAATAAGCTTCATTTTTAAAGAACCTTTTATAAATATGATGCAGCTTGAAGTACTTTCCATCAAACATAAAAATTAAAGCCAGCAAGTAGCATTTTAATAGAACTGATCTGGGAAGGAAAGTAAGGATAAGATTTGAAATAAAAAAACATTAAGTATGATTTACTTGCTATGTGCTGAATTTGGTTTAAGTTAAAGTCTGTTCAGCTGATAGGTGTGGGGGATCCACTTAAAAGAGAATTACTTAAAAGTCCTGTTAATATAATATTTTTGCATCAGAAAGACTCATGCAAATATAAGTGGAAAAGATTGAGTCTGTTTTCCCAGGATCAGTTTTTCCAGTGCCACCGTCTAACCTTCATGTTCATGTGATCACTTTATCAGATTGAGCCCGAAGATCGGTTTCCCCTGGAGTGAGATCAGAAACATTTCCTTCAACGATAAGAAATTCATCATCAAGCCCATTGACAAAAAATCCCCGGTGAGTAACGATCGGTCGTCGATAAGATTTTACTTCTGCTTTCATTTCTAAATCTGAAAACACCCTTTTCTTTTCCTTAACACAATTTTGTAGTTTAGCAGTTCTTGTTCCTCTTTTTAGAGCCTGTTCAATTTCAACGAGTTTCTGTATGAACCCTCTCTGCTTCCTTTTTACTGTTGGCCTCACGTTTCTCTGTAGTGGACAAGAACCATTAAACATGTCCTCAATCTGATTTTAATACAGAATAGTCAGGGTTAGTTCTCAGGTCGTTCTGTTAGCGATCAAATGTGATTTTTAGCAGTGATCTGAATTAGTCTGAATTAATCTCTGCTGAATTAAAGTTTTCCCTGCACCTGCTCAGAGTCACCGCTCGACTCTTTGTCCTTTATCGGCAAAGAACAGCAGACGTTTCACCTGGTCTGGTCCATTCTCTCTCTCATTCCCCTTCACTCTTCTCCAAATTTCAGGACTTTGTGTTTTTAGCCCCGAGACTGCGCATAAACAAGCGCATCCTGCAGCTGTGCATGGGAAACCACGAGCTGTACATGCGGCGCCGCAAGCCCGACACGATCGAGGTGCAGCAGATGAAGGCGCAGGCCCGAGAGGAGAAGCAGCAGAAGCAGCAGGAGAGGTACGCACACACCTGGAGAGGAGACAATGTTTTTTACCACACTATCACAAAACCATTACTGAAAGAATTATGATTTGAGTCGTTTCCTTTAATACGTTTTTTACTTGGGACACAGCGGTGATTTAGTTAAATTGGTTATCGAATTTTAGCTTTTATTGTTGGTTGGATTATTTTATGTGCGATTTTGAATTATTTAAACTTTATATCGGTCAAAATAAACTCAAAAATATACTTGAAATGCCTCAAAATACTGAGTGAATGTCAAAAAATGATAATTAATAAAATAGATTAATATAGTGATGATAACTGTCATCCAGCAGTAATTTATATCTCAATAACAAATCCCAAACTGTTATAAAAATGTGCATTATTTCCATAAACACCAGTTTAAGGTTGATTAATTTGCCCTGGTTTTCCGGATAATTGATGAATAAGTTCATCTGTCAAATGCCAGAAAATATAGAAAACTTCTTTTCAAGATATTACAAAGCCCAATGTGAAGTTTGACATATATTATATAGACTCCGGGTCCAGATAAATACTCCGACCTATTGTAGTTTTCATTCTCCACTTGAATCAGTGGAGCGTGTAAAGTGAAACCTCCGATCTCTGGGTAATAACACAGCATTCCTCTTCAAGTATGGGAAACGCACTTCCTGAAGTGCCTGAACTGAAAGCGAATGGATGTTGACCCTGGTCTCCGCTCCAGCTGTCGGCCCACTGTCTGTCCCGTACAGCTGTTCAAACACGGGGATGTAACGCTGAGCAGACGACACAGTAAATACCAGAAGGAGAGCCGTTAGATCACCGGAGGGTTCACACACAGAAGCTCTGTGGTCACTGGGCCGGCGTCCAACACAGGAACACTTCCTCATTCAAATAGAATTCAGCCCTTGGGGAGAGTTCAGGCTGTTGCTAGAGAAAAAGTAATGGATTTGAAAAGGTAGAAAGTTGGAATATAAACCTTGAGTCTAAAATAAGTAAAAGAATATTATGTAATAAAACTGTGTTAAAGGAAGCAATGAATACAAGAAGGCAACACTTATAAAATACATAAAAAAAGGGTTAAGATAAAAGATTAACATTAGGGTGCCGGTACAGTGGAGTGTGAAATGTGAATTCATTGTCCAAAATGTAATTTAATAAACCACAGTGACGACATAAATCCTTTTTAGCCTTAATTCAAATGAACTCCGAGCAGTTTAACCATAAACTTTTCATTAATACTTTTTATCCTCAGTCAAATATTATATTAATTAATTGACAGTGCACATAGTTTAGTTTTACTGAAGAGTTACTGTCTCTGTTACTCCCTTTTTGCACAAGTTTACAGTTTGCTTTTATATATTTTCATGATTATATTTCTAACTCTCTATTTACGTGTGCTGCTTTTCTTTGTAACCGTCCTATAAACTGATCATTTAAGCAAAGTTTCTTGATTGGCAGATTAAATGATAATTAAAATAGTAGTTTCAGTCAAATTCTCAGGGTAATCAAAGGTGACCGTGATGCCAAATACATCTAATAATAAGATTCAACTGTAAATCTTGTGATGTCCATGATACTTCAGCGACTGTAGAGTGTCCTGTATGTGACCGTGACGGACACAAAGTCAGTGGTGCAGTGGTACCAGAGCATCTGTGTGCAAACCCGTGCTGAACCTCCGCTCGTGTGTCACTGACCATTGTCCGTCGGCGGTCGTCGTACATCACCGCCCGCGTGTCAGCGCTCTTTGTCGGCTCACGGCGGCTGTGTCTTATCTGCAGGGCCCAGCTGGACAACGAGAAGAAGAAGAGGGAGGCCATCGAGAAAGAGAAGGAGCAGATGGAGCAAGAGAAGAAGGATCTGATGATGAGGCTCTACCAGTTCGAGGAGAAGACCAAGAAGGCGGAGAGAGGTGAGGCGGGGGAGGTGGGCGCTGCACAAAGGGACGTTCAGCGGCTTATCCATCACTTTGACCTCAGAATAGAAAGTGTGGGTGCAAATGATTGGACTCTGTCATTATGCAGGTAGATGAACAGGTTATTAATGCAGGTGTCTTGTTTTGTAAACAATCTGGAGTTAAAATGTGAGATTAAATATTCCCACAACTGTCAAGTTACTTCAGCTGCAATATGATCTGTATGTTTGGACTTTTTTTTTTAGCTCAGTTTGTCTTCGTGAGTTTCTGATGCATCTCCTCTTTTCCTTTTCCTGCCGTCTGGGCTTTAGACCTGCAGGACCAGATGCAGAGAGCCATGATGCTGGAGCAGGAGCGGAGGAGAGCCGAGGACGAGGCGGCTCGTCTGGAGTCAGAGCGGCAGGCTGCCCTGCTGGCTAAAGAGGAGCTCGCCCGCCAGGCTGAGGACCAGAAGAAGGACCAGGAGCAGCTGGTCAGTATTTTAATAACACTGAGCGGCTGTTTCGGCTTCTGCACTGACTGTGTCGCCAAAATTTTCCATCTGCTGTGACGAACACAAGAATCTCCAGCAGCGGCACATCTAGAAATAGAACGAGGGGGGGAGATAAGTCTTATTTGCCAGATATGATAAAGTAAACCTGTCTCAGTTTCCTAGTTCTCACCTTACGTTCAGCTTTGTCCAGGTCTGTACACAAGGCACATTACAGGGCGGTGCATTCAGCCGTGCCTGGCTACTGTAGCTCCAGACAAAACTACTTAGGAGCATCTAGCTGGACCACGCCCAGTTACTTCACACTAACCACCCCCCCTCCGCTCCTTCACCCCGAGCTGCTCGGCCGCGGACCACCCACAGGAAGCTGTGAAGCTGTGGTTCCTCTGACACGTTCAGACTCCGGCAGTCAAACACCAGCACTGTTTTTTTATTGGACAGACACCTGCTGTGACGCCTTTTATACTTAAATCCTACTAAGGAGCTTGTGCGGCGGATTAACGTCCACCGACCGTGATCGAATAAGACTTTGGACTCGTTTCATGTTTTCAACACGTTTTAAAAATGCTTGGACGATCAAACAGACACTTATTAACAACGGTGTGTTTTCACCGAGTGACCAGTCCCACATTCAGTGACTTTAACATACACTGATTATAGCAGCGACTATAAAACTGAGCCTGTGGTTTGTTCAGTCTGGTGAAAGAGAAGCTGGTTCCATTGTTGTGGCGGTCAGGAGGAACGTACCACAGCACCCACAGAGTCTGGTTAGGTTTCATCTGGAGACTTCTCAAAGCAGCGGCTTCCTTTATTTCCTGCTGTCGCTGTTTTCAGATTAGTAACTGTAACCGCCAGGGCCCAACAGTCCCGCTCCAAAACACACGCACGCACGCACGCACGCGTGACATATGCGCACGCACGCGTGACATATGCCTGATGTCAGAAAAAAACTAACTGGATCTTCCCCCTTGTCAAGATCATTTGATGAGCTTCTATGGATTCAATAAATAAAATCAGCTTTAATGGCTAAGTTTACATATTTTGAATCTGGTGTTCTAGTAGCTGGGACTTTAAAGTTGACTAAAAAAAAATTGTGCAAACTGTTTTATCGTTAGTGTTTGTTGCATAATTCAGACGTCACTCGAACAAGGCAAATCTGCCATCAACACGACATTTAAAACAAAGTTCTGCAAAGAAAGAAAATGAAGGCGTGTCGTGCTTTTAGTGAATCACATCAACGTCTTTATCAAACTGTGTTTTTCAAATCGGAACTCTTGAATAATCGTGTGTCCTGTTGTTTTGTACCAGGCTGCGGAGCTGGCAGAGCACTCAGCCAAGATCTCCGTGCTGGAGGAGGCCAAGAGACGCAAGGAGGAGGAGGCCGACTCATGGCAGCTCAGGGTGAGAGCTTTAGAAATCAGAATTATGTGTCGACTCTTCCTCTGCTCTCATAAGTTCTGACCGAAGAGGAGCTAGTGTAAATGTGACTCGTAAATGAAACGCAGACAAGGAAACAAACGAGCTTTTCCACTGACCGACTTCCTCTGTCCCGCTTGTCCTCACCAGGCCCAGGAGGCTCAGGACGATCTGATCAAGACCAAAGAGGAGCTGCACATGGTGATGACGGCGCCCCCGCCACCTCCCCCTCCCCCCATGTACGACATGGACGACAACAGCGACAGCGAGGAGAACGCCAGCACGAACAGCGCCGACCTGCAGATGGAGGGCATCAACGACCACCGCAACGAGGAGGATCGCCTGACCGAGGCCGAGAAGAACGAGCGCGTGCAGAGCCAGCTGAAGGTGAGGACTCGAACCAGAGAGTGGCGCCCGATTTTCAATGTAGTGCCAAACAATTTACAATTCTACATAGTGAAAAATGTACTGTCTCCTAAGGATTCTACATTTTATAGATGCAAAAAACTGATCCACAAGTGTAGGAACCTTTCAGTGTCATGACGTCACTGTTAACGTCTGCTTTTATGCTGAAGTGCTAGAAGCAGCAGTGTGGTTGGTTTGCTCCTCTCATTTCACGCTGCGTCTCCCTCTCCTTCCCTCAGGCCCTGACCTCAGAGCTGGCTCAGGCGCGTGACGAATCCAAGAATACCCAGAACGACCTGCTCCACAGTGAGAACGTCCGGGCCGGCCGAGACAAATACAAAACCCTGCGGCAGATCCGATCGGGCAACACCAAACAGAGGATCGACGAGTTCGAGGCCTTATAAGCAGCCTTCGGCCCCTCGGCCACGCACCCTTTCTGAATGGTCACTACGATCCCCGCTCCTTGGCTGACGCATATCCACACGCACACGCACACACACACACACTCATACTCATAGACTTACGTGGAGCAGTATAAGCACAGCAGAAGCATCACTTACAGAGAGATGAACTCCTGTTGTAACTTTGTCGGGTGGTATGCAGGGCTTTGACGAAACCTTAGTGCCAAAACCTCCTCTCGTCTTAGTGTTTAACATCTGATTTGTGTTATTTGATTGTTTTAATTTGATCCGTTCTGACCAAATCACTATTGTTTTTAAGCAGACTAGTTGTGGGATTAGCCAAATTTTATTATTATTATTATTATTATTATTTCATGATGTGCACATAGAATATATATGAAATCAAAGCCTGGCTTCTTTGTCGATGTCTGTCCTTTGTTGTGTTGGAAGAAAAGGACATTTACTGCGACCACTCAGAAAGGGGAAAACAGTATAAGTTTGTTTTTCGTTTTCCATTATATTTGAACACTTCCATTTATGTTGAATATTGCTATACAGTAGTTTAAATCATGCCTAGTTTGATATTTATACTGTATATGGGACATTAAAAAGGGTATTTCATCTTGGTTTGTATATTTTTGCTATCTACTAATGATAAAGAAAACATATATGTTTCAAAGGTTTTATATATTGACCAAAATAATAGCAGTCCTATGTTCCATATGTTTTTCCTTTTAAATCACTAAATTAAAGAGATTTAATTGTAAATTATTATTTTTTACTGTAGGAAAATGTCCAGCTGCATGCCATGAAATCCGTCGAGGAGATAGCGATCGATCTAGGTACTTTTTGGTTAGTTGGCGTTCACAGCACGCTAAGGAACGTCTGTTTTTATTTCCGTCTGTTCTGTCGCTGTCGAGTGAGAGACGAGCACACGTTTCGTGCTTTTTATTTTACCCTCCAAAAGTGGCCTTTCTCTCTCTGCAGGGTCCACTCCCAGACAGCTGGTCCTAGTCACCCGAAAACATGGATGTAACTTTGAATTGAATACCTTTTTTATTTCTGTTGTGTTTGACCTCTGAGGACAAACGAGGCCTGAGGTGAACATTTACAAAGACCCGGGCGGTTCAGCAGCATCTCACTCTCTTCTCTCTGGACATGGACTAGAGTAGCATCTACTTACACTGTAATGGAAACACACGGCTCTGCTGGTCTTTGTATATGAACAGGATTTTATAATGAGGTGTTCAACATATTGGCAATAAAAGAAATCTATGATTCAACATCTGTGTGTGTTTTATTTTGTGCGATATTTAACAAGAAGTACCTCTGTCCACTTTTAAGACTGCTGGCTCCTCAGTTCTGCTAAAATAACAAGTATAACTTAATGGTTTTCAGTCAAATGGCTCAAGTGGAAAATTGGAAAACGCACTCATGTCCTCCGAGGGATGAAAACGTAAAATTTTCCAATACTTAATATCGTAAAGTCTTGCTATATACAGTATATTCAGCACATATTAATATGCTAAACCAAGAGGATGAGAATAATAATGTTGAAAAGATGTTAGCATTGACACTGTCAGGGTGTGTGTGTGTGTGTGTGTGTGATATTCAACAGTTGGTACAACTTAAAGTATGGCTCTTCTATTGGTTAATATATCATAAATCAATCACTGTATCTTGTTGTCTTATATATGTTACAAGTCATTAATAAGAAAAACTTTGGGGTTGCCAGGTTGTGGAAAATCCTTCCTCCAGGATGACACTTTTTTAGTCTTTGCACTTTAATTCATTTGGGTTATCCCTTCAAAGGATTTAGCTTATTCATATTTATACCTACAGACTTGATGGATTGTTGATGAACCATTTAGTAATGATTTATTAACATTAACAAGTTATTGACCAAAGTTTGTTGATGGCTTGTTACAAAATGAGAAAACGTATAATCCTTTTTTATGCCCTATCATTACACTCAATCATTACCACACAATTATATATTTAGGCCTTTTTCCCACCAATCTATCTTCGACTCATGTATTAAATATTAACTACAGCTTATGTTTAAATAATGTCTCATAAGAAAGTGGAATAACAACATGATTCAGTTTATAAAAGTTCCATCCGGTGTCATGCACAGAATGAATCAGTCGTGCAATGACTGACAGTTGTTGTAATGAACAAACTGCTGTTGTGCAAGCAGCACGTTGAAGTCTGAGCGTCCGGTGTCGTCACGTTCTGCTGACGACGACTCGCCGCAGGACGCTGACGTCACGCCACTTGTTGGGGCACTCGAACAGCCGGTTGCCATGGAGACGTGTGGGCTAACAGTGAATTCCAGGTCAGTGACGTCGCTCCTTCTGCAGGAACAGTTTTTTTAATTCTCTCTCTTTGTGAAACCAGAGACTGAACATCGTCTTTCACACGCTGCTCGGACCGAGACAAGAAAGGCCTCATTGTGCAGGAGTCCTACACTCGAATAAGTCACAGCACTTCCTGTGACTGACGGGCGTGGCTCCAAATTTTATCTGTCTGAAATATTCAAGTGTCTTATCTCACATTTTATTTTAATGGATGTTTAGCTGCTCAACTCTTCTGATAAAACCATCACGTTAAAGAAGAAACTGAGATTAAAGTTGAAACGTTTTAAACCACTTCACACTCATGACACACTCAGATTCAATAGACTTTATAAAAAGATGGACGACAGTAGTGAAGCCAAAGGGTCTTGGTCGCCCCCTGGTGGCCGGCGGTAGAATAGGTAAAGAAATCACAATTGATGACTTATGCTATTTCTTGCAGAGCTTTATTATTATTTATTTATTATTGCCTTTATTATCATTGAGAGAGAGAAACTATAAATAAATACTTCATCAATAAATATGAGCATAGTTGAAAAATAACATTAAAAAATGATTTAAATAAATACATCACATTTCATCTTCCTAAAAATTACAAATACAGGATTTTTCTTATTTCATATTGTATTATTCATGAACTTTTACAAATGCTAATCACTTAAAACATCCTTATATCTGCTTACAAATGGTTTATAGTGAGTTATTAACATACATTAATTAGATATGCTGCTTATAAATGTGAGATAGATGAGATATCAGAGGATTAGCTATTTAGGATGAGGAGATGGAAATCTCTTGTTGTACCAGGGTCTCTTCGGGGGCCCCTGCCAGGGGTCCCTCAGAGGCAGGGGGGGCCTTGGTCCCACAGGTCCAGGTTCAGAGAGCAAGAGAGAGAGAGAGAGAGAGAGACACCCGGGAGAATGCCAGCAAGCAGTTGGTGAGAGGCCTGGTCTCACCTTCGCAAACGGGCGTCATCCGGACGAGATCTCTGCCTATAGTCCCAAGAACACACACACAAATATCGTCATTAACACGCCCTCGTGCCTTTTAAACACTTACACTCTTTCATGCATTCTCAAACACACACCAGAACACACACGACACACCTCACAGGCCTGCACACACACACACACACACACACACACACACACACACACACACACACAGAGACACTCAGGGCCACAATGAGGTGTGTTTACTCTGTGACACAGCTGCTCCGACCGCTGTTTGCATTAATGGGACGGGGTTTGAGGCCTTTGATAAGGACAGTTAGTTGATCATTGCCATGTGGCTGCACCCCCACAGCTGCACAGCAGAAGCGTCTATAAGAGACGCTCTCCTGACCTCTAGTGCTGTAACTGAAGAACCAACGCAACATGGTGGGATTTATTCAAGTTATGTCCCATAAAAAACATCATGTATTTATAATCTTTTCTTATTCTGTAAAGCTGATTTTGTGTTTTTGAAACGTGTTGAGGATTTAAACACTGATGCTTAAATTGTTCAGTTAGCCCATGTAACACATCTGTTATACATTAAACTACATGATAGCAACAGCAGAATATATATTACTCACCCTTGTTGGAGGTGAACATGACTCTGACCAGCAGTTCTCATCCGTCCTGCTCCATAGCGCCACCATCTGGTCTCTCAGTCTGCGTAACAAATACATCGAAGAAGGAGGAAGATAAGAAACTCTGCAGTATGAAATAATTAATATGTGCAGAATATATGAGAATCAAATTTTGAAATGATGTAATATATAAGTAAAAGCTTAATTTTAAAAACTGAAAGTTTATTTTCCTCAGACTATTAAACTGTATTTCCCTCCCTTCAATATCTGATGACGTCGGTCAAAAATCAAAGCACTGGACCAATTAGACTCGACGTCAGGATCATAATGACAAATTATTTAGGGAAAATAATTGTCTGAACAGAAGTTGATTGAATTGCATTTGATGGTTAAGCCCATTATTCATATACTTCATATACTTTTCTGGTCTTGTATATAAAACACAGCTCTGTTTTACCTTGGGACACAGCGGGTACCAGTTGAAGCTCTGGGAGGATTTGTCCTCGCACGTCAGGCCGTCCAGTGGAACGAGGACTTCACCCAGAAACACCTTCCTTCTCAGGGTTCCTGAATGCCACACGGAGGCCTGCAGTCTCTTTCCAAACAGCAGGTGGCGCTCTATCTGATACTACAATATAAATATAACACGGAGAAGTAAAAACACAGAACAAAAACAAAGTAAAGGCATTTGTCTTTGTCTTTTTATTTTTTTTTACCTTTAAAACCTCGTTAAAAACAGGATCAGTTGTGTTCTTCTTCATCGTCGTCTTCAGTTTGCCGCTCTTTTCCGGCAGCACGTAGACTTTGACGTATCTACGCGCAGAGAAAACACGCACAGGAGGTTATACAGTGATGTCATGTGGTATGTCACACACAGTGCTGTGTTTATAATCCTTACGGGTGACATCTCTTCTTCCTCGTGTTTCCATATGAGAGATTTCTGCAGGCGCAAACCGTGATCTCCAGACAGGAGGCGTCGGAGTTGTAGGTCACAGACAGCTCTAGCTCTCCGGACACGCTGACGCTCTCGAAGAGGCCGGACTCTGTGCCGACGCTGCTGCTTGCTGCCCTGAGGGAGCAGGTGTTTTACGTTTAAAGGGAAAGAAAGACACAACAGGGTTAGATTGATTAAAGGAAGCACAGAACGTACAGGAAACAGATTTTATATACGTCAGCCAGCAGAGTGAAACGATCGCTATCTATCATCTGATATTTCAACCACAGGACGTTGCTACTCACTCTCTTTCTTCCAGAGAACTCAGAGCCGAAGGAGGTTTCTTCCTCTGCTCCGGTGGACGACCCCTCCTGGTCGCTGTCTTTGCTTTTCTTGAACAGGTTTGGGAGACTTGGGACTTTAAACAGCTGCGAAAAACACAAAGGAACATTCACTTTGCTGTGATTATACTCTCTGATTCCATAGAGCCCATTAGAAAGGATTCAGCTTTAGTCAGTAGCTTTGAAGATTTTAAGTTTTTTATTCCAATGACCACTCAAGGTCTTATATTATTAATATAAACCTTTTCTTTTTAGCAATTTCAAAATGGAAACTTACTGTATGTGTGTCTGTTGCAAATCTTTGTACTTAGATTAGTTTAGTTTTCTGTTTTGAATCTGAAACTGCACTTTTCAAATCAGTGCTTGACAGAAATTACTCTATAGGAAGATTCATTTAAATTTCAATTTCAATTTGAATAGTACCGACTCATAACATACATTATCTCAGGGCACTTTACACGGTTAAGTTAAGACCTTCAAATCATAGAGAAACCCAACAGTTCCAGCAACGAGCAAAAACCTTTCCCTCATCAACTGGAAGAAACCTCTAGAACCAGACTCAATTGCCTGAACTGGTTGGGGTGGGCGGAAAAATACGGGGCAGAGAGAAGAGAGAGAGGGACCAGGAACAGTTGTTTAATTATATGATTGTTATTTGATTGGTTGTCGCTGACTCACGAGAGAGGATTTGTTGATTTCGGTGTCGGACATGCTCTTCTGGGTGCTGAAGGTGAAGCACGACGCTTTGCGGCCGTTGCCGACGAACAGCCGGTCGGCATGCACGTCGTTTTGAGAAGTTGAAATATCTGCATCGAGAAAAGAGAGAATTGGAAATCTCAGAGGAAAAAGAGGAACTTAGTTGAAAGTCTAGAGAAATGCACAGAAATCAGTTTGAGCTAAATGTTTGTCCACTTCCTGGAGTTGTGTTATCAGATGTGTTTTTTTCTACCCAATGCGTATCTTTGTTTTCTTACGCAACTTGGGGGTTTTAGGGAGGTGAGATCTTTTCTTTGAGGCAAGTTTCCTTTGTGGTTGTCATGTGCTTGCTCTCAGACACTTGTGCATTAAATGTTGTGCTGTTGCACAAGAAAGTTTACTGATATGACAACGAGGTTCGTGACAACCTACTTTTCATGTGACTCGTGAAGGAAACCATAAGATCCTCCACAGATTTGGTAAAAGGTTTTGAGTTGTTCAAACTCTGCAGGTGGGAAAAAACACAATTATTGCCACTCGCTTCGCAGAGTTTTACACTTTTTCCTGTAAAATAATTTGCGGGAAATCTGCTTTACCCCCGATCTGCTCAGAAAGTGTTGATCCAGATGTGGTGGAGGAGTGGGCGGCACCACGGATATATGACTGGAATAAAAGGGAACACATGCGTTTAAGGATTTGATGAATGAAAGCAGAGCCACACACGTATGATCCACACGTACGGACGCATCTTACCTCAGGACATTGTAGGTCTTCAACAGCTTCTCCCCGACTGTTTCATATTTGTCTGTAAAGAAGATTTAAAAAAAAAATGGATGACATGTGGCTCCACGTGAGTGACAACCACTCGACCAGGGTGGAGTCCAGTGTGAAGGCAATTTATGTCCTCTGTGGTAAGTTAGTGGTTAAACCCAACAAGACTTTTATGTAATGTTCAAACAAAGTGAAAGTGATTATGTCCATTTATGTTGTATGAAAGGATTAAAAGACACGAATAAGTATTTAAATATCCATATTGGTATTATAGCTCTGTCTCTCTGTAAATAGGTAATACTGAATAATTCAGTCACTTAAACAAACATAACTGGGAACATCCATATTTTATTATTCGGTGTTTCCTAAGTGGATGATAACGAGGGAGGATGAATAATAAATAAGAGTCAATGAAGGTCAAGTATTATAAACAAACCTTCGGCGACGGGAAACTTCTTTAACTTTTCCTCCAGGAACCAATCTCCAGACCTGATCTTCACCTCGCTGTGGAGACAAACACTGGGATTAGTAGTTATAGTCAATATATTAGCAAGCTGTAGTCATACTTGGAAAAAGATGATGATTATTTTATCATTGATTATTCCGTCAATAAATTGTTTAGTCTCTAAAATGTCAGACTGAAATGCATTAATAATCAGTGTGATTAGGAAACCAGAAAATATTCACACTATGTAGCTGGAAATAAAGATTTGTTTGTTGCAGCTCGAGGTAAAACAGTGAAGTTGTGGACTGGACAATTAAACACTGAGCTGGAACTCATAAATCTCTAGATCTCCATAAAGTTGAGCTGCAGCTGGTGATAACTCTCCCTGTTTCACATTGTTTTTCAAACTTTCATTTTATATCTTGCTGTAGTAAAATAGTTTAGAGCTGCTTTAAAGACATTTTGAAGTTTAAAGGTACAAAACAAGAGCAGACACAAAAACGATTGAGCAAATTTTTCAGAAAGTGAGTTTCAGAAGCCATAAATTACAAAGTAACAGCCACAGTCATTACTATGAACTGTCTCCTGAACTCTACAGTCATTTAGTGACGACAACTGAGTCAAATTTTTCCAGTCACGTTGAGCAGGTGCTTTGACTCTCGACTGTACCTGTAGGCGTAACAGACTGTGCACGTCCAGCCCGACGCTCCCACACCCACACGACACCTGCTGCAGATGCGGTGGCTGCAGCCGTGGCAGACGTCGCCCGAGTTCCAGAACTTTCCCAGAGGCCTCTGGCAGCGGGCGCAGGTCCGCTCGCCGTACTGCCGCGTGAAACTCTTGGCGCCTCTCCTCCGAAGCTCCTGGAGCTCGTATTTCATTCTCCTGAGATGAGAGAGGAGACATCTTTAAGTTTCAAAGAAAACCTTCACATATCGGTGCTTTATCTAAAAATCCTGATGGGCGTTAAATGATGCCAGCCTTGTTTAGCTTAGCTTAGCATAAAGACTGGAAGCAGGAGGGAACTGCTAGCCTGTGTCTGTCCAGAAGTTAACAGCATCTTTAAATTCTGAGTGAAGCAAACAACTAAACACTTCAATCAAAAGAGTCAAAACATTTGACTCTTGAATCTTGATCCTTAACGAAACCTTTAATAAATATCTTGTTTGTTGAAATTCAAACTAACAGGTTTTAATTATAGAAAAATAAAAAAATAATTTTACATTATTATATTTTGTTTACACGGTATTATTGGACGATAAGGTTTTGAATATTGATCTTGGATATCTCCTATTTAAACATTAGATCTTGTTTGTGGGAATCCAAACTATCACAGGTTTTGATTATAGGAAGAAAAAGCCATATATTATGACATTATATCTACTCTTTGTAGAGTTCAGTCTCCTTTCAGCATCATTAAGAAGGATTCCCCGGCAGTAAATGAATCACACAACATAATGGAAGCTGATCCTCACCTGATTCTGTCCTCCTCTATGATACGCAGCTGTTTGTCTCTCCGCAGGACTTCCAGGACTCTCTCTCTCTCCAGGGCGTGAAGAAAATCTAGATCCATCTTTGAGCAACAGCCTCTGGTCCGTCTCTGCTTCTCTTGTCGTCTTACTGTCGGTCCTCCCTCTCTGCTTCTTCTTTTTATTCCTGCCGGTCTCCTCCTCTTCCTCCTCTTCACTGAACTCAGGCTCAGACCTCCTCCTCTTCAGGCTGCTGGAGCAGAAAGAGTCAAAGATAAAAAAGCAGGTTATCCAAAGTGCTCCCCCGGTTGTGATGGCCTGGGAGTCTCCGTCCACGTCAGAGCAGGAAGTGGACCTCCTGAGCAGAGAGTTGTAGTGTTTCCACCTGGATGAAGAAGCCTCACATTGGCCCAGCAGACGTTTCTCTTTTTCTCATTCACTTACAAATCCGTGACCCGATGACGCAGATAGCAAATCAATATGGGAGTAACTGTGGCAGAGGAGCTGATGACATTTGAACCAAAGACAGAAATAAAACGTGTCCTCATCTTTCATCTCCTGTATCAGTGTCACAGGGTCTTTTTTTTAACCTCCACTGCTGCCTCCTCAGCTGCAGGAGGAGCAGCGATGCTTCACTGATGACAGGACTGCGAAACACAAATGCCAACCGTTGCATTATTGATGTCTGACGTGCGTCTGTGTTCTAGTTTCTTTCTTTTTTTTTTTTTTCTCTGAGTCTTCTATATAAATGAATCTATTTATTTATTTTAAAAAATCTTATTCCAACAGCTAAAACTCCAAAAGAAAGTTGTGAGCCGAGGAAGCAAATCCTCTTTGTTTGTTTTAATAAAAATGCAAATGCAACACAGACATAAATTATTTATTTTAAAGGAACAGTTCATCATCTTGGGTAAATCAGCTCAATTGCTTTCTCGACAAGAGTCAGATGTGAACGTGTCTGTATTCGGGCAAATATGAAGCTGCAGCGCGTTAGATCTCATTTGTTGAATCTGCACAATAACGGATCTTTTTTTTTTTGGGAGTGTTTTGTGGTCACAGATTTCACATCCGAGGTAAAGGTTGTGTTTAGACAGAATGGGAAGCACATTTTCATCGTGTGTCATTTGCATCTCAAGGGACGCATCTTCCGATTATTCTTTTACTATCATTATTTTTTAAAAAACCACCACCATCCCAGACACATCATACGTGTCATATGGAGCTTTTAGCAGGAAGCTAAGGGCCTCGGTGGGGCTTTTCCCATCATGGTGTCATTTCAGTCTCCTGTACTAAACATAGAAGTTGCATCAGTTCACATTGTCTCAAAGGTGAATTTCAGACTCAAGTGTTTTACGACGCTTTAATCTGCCTGTGTTGTGGATGTCTCTCTCTCTCTCTGCTGTGGTGCGTGTGTGTGATGTGTTGCAGTTGTGTCTGGCTCGATGACTGACTGAGTGGACGATTGACTGTGAGTTGTGTAGGGTTGTTTCCAAGGAGCTGATTGGTTCCAGCCTCCAAGCACCGCAGGTTAAGACGACGGCTTGATGTATTTCCCTAAAAACGTGAAGCTACTCCTTTAAGTTCTCATTCATCTCATAAATGGGTTCATTTTCCTCCTAATTGTGTACGAAGCGTTTTCCTCCTCAGTGGCAGCCAAATGAGGCGTGAGGGAGTGGAGAGGAGCCGGCCTGTTGAGCAGCTGAACACCAGCCTGTGTTGGTAGATAAGAACGTGTCCCTGTTACTACCCAGAGCTGCAGGAGGGCCGGAGAAAACAATCAGCGTCGGGCGAGATTAGGCCTCGCGTCTCCCAGAGGGGCCACAGCTGTTATCTGTCCTCTGCTGACGTGCAACATGCCTGACGGGGATTCTCTCAAGTTGCAAATATCAAATGAGGCGAGATGTGAAAAATGCAACAGGAAGAAGGTGGTGATGTCAGGGGAATTTATTCGCATTGCGTGTGATTTTTAACCATCATCTCAGGGGCGATGATCATCCTGTCGACAGTTTGTCAGGAGGCTGATGCTCATTTTCCTCAATGCAGGCACAGTCATTTCACACTCGCCTGTACTACGCAAAGGACCAGAATGATTCAGGCTTGTCTGTGGTTAATAGCTGATGTGTGAGTTCACATCCGAGAAGACGAGCCCATCATCAGCCCACAGCAGCAGCGGTGACAGTAAAGGGCCGTCGAACAGACCAAACACGGCGTCTGAATGTCGTGCAAAAGACCAACGATGGTCACAGGGTCTATTACAGGTTTCCCACTCAGGACAGCGTTTCCCGGAAAGACCCGTGTGAGCGGCTGCATTCCGCCAGTCAGGCCAAGTCTGATCACCACAGGCAAATTCTAAATAAAAACTCTCGACCACAACTCACACACCAAACCCACACACGCAATCTCCATACATACACTATACTGGTTCAGAAGAATATAATGACTCAAGTGTTTTACATTAAATAAATGGACTAACATTGAAGTTATGAATCTTCCCTTTTTCTTTTCTTCTTTTTTTGTGTGTACAGATAAATCAAAATGTTCTTCTTTATAAATATGCTTGTCAAAATGTGATAAATGATGCGGACTGTGAATAGACATTCTGCAGCCTGCACAATGCAAATGATGCTTATACAGAATATTCAATGAAAAACAACTAAAACAAAAGTCAATCACTTTAGGGTTTTCTCTCAATGGTAACCAAAACACCAAAGTAATCTTGAAACAAATGAAAATCAACTCAATAAACTATAATTTGAATTATCAACATTTCAGTTTTTGTCTTAATAAATATACTTGTCAACATGTGAGACATTAATGCAGATATCAATTCACAGTCAGGATGTAAACAATGCTAAACTGCAAAGACAAAAGGAGATTTCCACTTTAACAAAAACTCTTCCTTTCATTCACCACGACTAAAAAACTATCTTTGATTACAAAACCTTTGCTCAACACCTTCCTCTGTTGCTCCATCTCAACCGGCTCGACCTGAAAATAATGAGGAATCGAGCCCGTGGGGCAGCAGCAGAAACAAAGTGAGCTCGGGTTTGAGACATGAGAATTAGGTCACAGCAAAGTGAGGAGACGCAGAGAGAAAAGCTGCTGAGATCTTACCTCCGGGCTCAGTGCACGGCTGCTTTGGTCAGCGTGAGGAAGTGGCAGATTTTTATAGACTGAAGGAAACACGCAGAGCTTCCTTCCTCCTTCCTCGTCACGTTCACATACAGGCACTGCTGCAATCTGGTGGAGGCCAGCAGAGCAACGGCTGGTTTGCTGAATTGAAGATTTCCACTTAATGTGCAATAATGTGTGAGGAAAGTGTTTCTCTGCAGCTGTAAACAAAGGATTCAAGCCACAAAGGTCGGAATAGAAGGTTTTTTATATAAAATTGTGTTTTTGTCCAAAGGCAATTCTGACAATATTGAAAAAACACATAAAGGAAAACGCTCAATCATTTGAACTTTATTATGTACCGACTCCAAATAAAACAAAATAATACACGTTTGCACACAACACAGTCATGGACAGATGAGTGAACACAGAGAATCTCTCCCCATCTCCACCGGCTGAAGTTCAGCTGCAGCACCTGAGGGCTCTGCTTCTCCTGCACAGTGCTCACAAGAGAAACTGCACAGAGGCACAGAACACATTGAGGTTGGTGTATGAAGACACAACCACAGACATGCAAAGTGATTACTGACAGATGTATAATGACTAAAGAAGAGAGGAAGATGCTGAATGACTGAAGGAAACACAAAGAGATGCAAACAACCACAGAGACAAAAGACGACGAAGAGACACAAAAGCTCTAGAAAGGGATGCAAACATCAGAAGAGTGCATTTCAGTCAATGAATCATTCCCTGGGAGATTTGTGAAAATGTTGAACAGAAAGAAAAGGGGAAAAAAGGAAAAGTAAGAAAGAAATAAGTGAAAGAAAAAGGAAATCAGCTGAGAACAAACAGACAAAAGCACAGGGGTGAAAACACATCATCCTTGGCGGAGTTTAACATCCATAAAAAAATGTTTGAAATGACACAAACTCACAAAGAGACGCACAACAGCCGACACAAACAAGCCACGTTGTATGAAACCGTTTTGTGTCTGTTTCAGTCTGGGTGTCTTGACGTCAGAAGCCTTTCACACGTCTGTGCCTCGTAATCCGTCCATAAATACACAAACTGCACATGTGCACGCACACACTCACACACTCAACTGAACAATTCTCTCTTCATGGATGTCACCGACCAAGCCAAAAATTTACAATCCCAAAAAAAACGACATTGGCGCAGTATAAAGAAAATACAAAACAATCACGAGAGGATTTGGGTGTTTTTCCACTTCTCCAGATGTGTGGCAGGATCCCTGAAAGTCTCCAGATCGTCACGGTGTTAAAAAAAAAAAAAAGACCTGACGTTGAAATCATCTGTGGTATAAAATACGTCTTCTGTGGATAAACGTTTCCCTTTTGTTTCAGTCCCATCTGAAGAAGTGCGGCAGATGTGATCTTTGGTTCAAAGCTCCGGAGCCTCATTTAAACTCTCTGTACAATCATCTCTAAAATGAAATACGTGACCCTCACACATTGAATAACTGTAAAAATTTGTTTTGGAATCAGACATTACAATAAAAAATAGACGGATGGATGGAACTCATTGTTGGGATTCATATGGTCTGGAAACAGGAAACGTTGGCCCCTGAGAGCAGGTTTACTGTGAGTCCCCGTGGACAGAGGCCTGTTGGTGCAGACCAATATGGCTTCCCTCTAAGATTAAAACTTTATTTTCAAAAAAAAAAAACGTCTCTGATTTTAATTGCTACGTAGAAAGGTCTTGAGCTGTAGCGTCTCCTCCACTGATAGCCTGTCGTGGTAGAAGCTCAGTCCCGTCAGGAGCTCGATGTCTCGGACCCGCGCGGTGTGAAAGCGTAGCCACTCCTCCACCCACGACATGTCCGAGCCGTTCTGAGGAAGAGCAAAAGAAAACCTGAATGAATGTGCGATGTATTAAAAGAAGAATTGATGAGGGACTGTGGGACTTGTCAGCAGCAGGTTTCCACAGAGGTGACGTGGTGGTGAAGGTGTTACTCACAGCGCAGGTCTCGGTGTGGTCGCGTCTGTGGGGCAGGATGAAGGACTGGGTCAGCAGAGGGCCCTCGCAGTGCGAAGGGCTGAGGGCCGAGTTCTTGCAGCTCGTCAGGATCACGAAGAAATGGGTCGGGGTGAGAGAATCATTCCTGGAGAGACGGGATCACAGGGATTAAAACACTGCTGCCTCTTCTATAGATTCAGTCTCTGGTTGATGTGTAATTCCTGCAGAAACTTGTAACAGTTATAAAATCTCAGCTGATGGAGAAGTGGTCAGGACTTACTGCTGCTTGTGTCAACGCCGCTGAAAATGTGGTTTCAATTCCAAGGTATTTTAACAGGAAGTGTTGAGTAACAATCAAAACTTCAGTTCAGACAAAACGAAAATTACAGCCTTGTCTCAAGTGAAGCAACCAATCAAAGTGACACTCTCCCATTCATACAGTGCTTCTATAAGCCACAGCTTCTATCGCATATTCACATTGAAACAGTCGTCAGTGTTTCAACCAACGACACTTTGACATGAAACTTGAGGAGGCGGGGATCGAACCACCGACCGTCCGGCAGCAGACGTCCCACTCTATCTCCTGATCCACAGCCGCCCACATCTTAAAAAACCTCAGCAGTTTATGTGGAGCTTTGTATTAGGACCAGGAATCTACTACTGTCCATTTCCACACAAGTGTAGCCTGTAAAGTGGATTTGACTATTTGATGCCATCATGAGCTATTTACTTAAGTCAAACTGAAAACAGAGATTTTTGTTATCAACCACATTTTGCTTAAGAGAGAGATGAATTCATTCTGCCTTCTTCTCTAACCCAGAGGTTTAAAGCATTTTTGATTTCAACATCTTTCAAAAAAGGACAGTAGACGCTGGGCTGCATCGTTGATCATCATATGGGAAATCAGATGTAGAGCTTTGCACCTATTTTGCATTTCTTTTCAAGCAAAAACACAAAAATTCTCTTTTCCTGTTGTCTCAAAAGTTAGAAACTTTTCATTTTTTATGGAGGAAACTAAACTGAATATCTTCAGCTTTTAGGTCAGTTGAGCCTCGGAAGGATATAAATGTAATTTCTCACAGATTCACCAATAAATGAAATTAATTGCTTCCTGCAGCTTTTATTCAACTGCCTGAAGCGCGTGCCACTGACTCACCCCGAGGGTTTTTTTATGAACACATCAACGTTTCCGTCAAAGTCCTCATCAAATATGGGCCCACTCACGATGTTGACTCCGTTCAGCTGCTGTGAAAACTTTGGAAGCAGGACGTCGTGGAAATGTGTCCAAACATCTGTGGTAAAAGAAAACACACACACACACACATAACCTTTTATTACTGCAACAATCCACCACAACCGATCATAAGGATGATGTGGTCTGTGTGCAAGATAAAACACATTCCCTCCAGATGGGGTCATACACAGTGTTTGACAAGCCACCAGGGGGCAGCAGCATTTAGATACATTTTGGCCTCAGACACAAACTACAATACGAGGAGGAGGTTTTTTTCTTCGGGTGAGAAAGAGTTTCCATACATAGTTTGTGGCAGCAGCAGAAATGTGACGAGAGCTTTGCAGAGAATTCTCCGTGAACCAATCATCCGACAAAAGCAACAAGTCCCAACAAAAGCAGGGCTCCTGTTGCAGAGCGCAGTGTGATCAGCCATGTCGACATAAACCTTTCACATATGACACACGTGATATTGTGGTTTTAATAGAGAGCAGGTACAGACGTAATCATCGTGGGAAAGGCCGGAATTAAGCAACGTGGATGGATGAGCAAAAGAAAACAAATGAAGGGGAGTGAAGCAACATTCAGCCTCTGTCAGATTCACGTGTGTTAACTTGCTACTTTAAAAAAACATAAATAACAGTTTTATTCATGATTCCAAGTGGATTTGATTGTGAAGAAAACTGCAGCAGGATGTCAGGATTAAAAACAAGACTAAACCTTTAATTGTACTCTACAGAAAGCACAGTAGTCCCATGTAATCACAGCGTTTGAACTCCTGTTGTGTATTAAAGGAACAAACTGGGTTCAACTGTCTTTGAAAGGTTTAATATGGAGGAAAAAACCACGGCTCTCGAAACCACAATACCTGCTCTCTTAACAATGTCACACAGCACAGCATGTGTCGTTGTGGTCTGGAGTAGCTCTTCAGTCCGCTGCTTAATTAAATTGTTCAGCTCAAAAGCTGTGGGAATGTGGCGAACTAACCTCTCTCTTCCCTCCGGGATTAAATGTTTAACTCGTGCATCAACATGACTCCCATTTCCGTCTTAAGGTGCAGCAGCCGACAAATGTCTGACTCACCTTTAAACGCAGGGAACATCGGGGCCATGTTGCTCGTGAGGAGAGAGTCTGACTCAGGTCCGCTGGAGCTCAGGTCTACAGAGGGAGAGATGGGGGGGAAAGAGAACAAGTGGCAGGTTTTAAATGGTTACACAGTTCCCTTGAACTCAATCAACCTGCACCAACTTGCACACACTCATATCAGATATCAGCTCGTTCTGATCAAGAGCCATGAATTATTCCCTGGGAAATCTCACAAAGGTAAAGGAAAGTGGTCATAAATTCCTGGATCCGCCCACTGATTGGGATCCGCACCAAGATTTACCTGACACATACCGCATCCTTCCACCACATTTTGTGGTGTTCCTTCTTGGCAGATAAAGACTAAAACGTAACAAACACAAAGAGCTTAAGTCAGATTTCCATGACTGACTAAGCTGCTTATTACTTTTCTTGGCTTAATCAATTAGTCATTTTGTCTACCATTGTGATGGTGTCAAATGTCAAACCCAAAGGTTTTCGATTTACAATAATATGAAACTAGGAAATAGAAAATCTCAACTCATACACTATTTGCTTAATATTGATTTAAGTGACTAATCTGTTATCAACCTCTAATGTGTCAGTAAACTGCACAGATCACCGGCCACCGGCCACGTGCAAGATAAAATGTCTAATTTGGTGAGGCCACAAGTCTCACACAGCTGCAGGGGAGCTTTTACTTCTCTTTATCAGTCTGTCACTTCCTTTTGTGGAGCGACCTGAAACCAGAATTTCATTTTCAGCCCAGTAAATCTACAGCGTTTCATTAGAGGAGGTTGACTACCCCAAAGCACGGTTCCATTTTTACATGAGAATGTGGCTCTGAAACACGTCAACTCCAATTCAACACCCAGCGGGGGACACGGAACTGTGACTCCACCACACACACACACACAATAACACACACACACACACACACTCACTGGGGGGATGCAGCAGGCCGTAGGACAGATCTGGGTCGTCTCTATTGGGGAAACACAGCTGGCTGTCGGCCGGTGGGACTCGCACGTCAGCACGGACACAAGCCTCCACCTCTGGGCTCAGCGGTCGTACTGTGGTCTGAGACAGAGGAGCGGTCAGTGGCGGACAGTGAGCAGCGGGATTCAGGGCCAGCGCTCTGGGTGTGGTGTCAGATCACTTGGCTTGATTTTGCTTCGCCATGTGTATGTGGGTCAGTGAGGGCACTCCCATCTCCATCTCACTCCTCTTACAAAGGGAAATGTAAAGTTTTGGAATAACATGTGCTGGGATAATGTAGCAGGGTACTACTTACAGGGAAATGTGTATTCTTTACAGATTACAGATTAAAGCCGTGAAGGTTTCAGTTTCTAAAAGTAGGACCTGTTCATTTCTTCAGAAAGGCAGAGGACAGAAGAGCTGAATGAGAAAAAGTTACAGAGGCTTTAGGAAAAGACGTCGGCCCTGGACATTAAAATGTGTCATGGAATAAAATGTGGCATTTAACGCTTTATGCAAACCTCAAACATCCTGTATGCACGAGAATAGAAGCTCGCTCTGAAGGCAGAGGAGCTGCACGGCCTCACACTGTTCATTGATTAATTGAGTTTGTAGAAAGCAAAGTAGCTTGAAGCGAACTTTATGTGGAGCTGTTGAATTTGACAAACTGTGAAATTGAACTTTTCTCTGGGTGTACGAGCGGGTCGAGCGTGATACTGTAATTTATACCATGACACAGATTAGAACATATACAGTCGAAGCCATGTTTAGCGTGTCGAGTTTTTAAACAAAGCTGGAGTGAGAGCAGATCTTCATCCTCACTTGCTCCATCATTCAGACAGCAAAGTAAAACAGTGTCAACTCTCCTGGGAGCGTGCTGCTCCGCCTGAGGTAATGATTTACACTAAAAGTTCAACCGCGTAATGACACAAGACATGAGCCGCTTGAGCCAATATGAGCCAAGAAGAAAAGTAACAGCTGCCGAGAGCGAAACAAACCTCGTCCGATCTGCTGCCAAACCCAAACCAGAGAAGAGCTGGTTGAGATGACTCAACTTCTCAGGCTGTGTTTAAAAGCTCCAAGCAGCGGACTCACCAGAGGCTGGAAGGTGTACGACACCCAGAGGGGCATGAGGCGGTCCCTGCTGTATCCGCTGAGGTAGTCGGATTGGTGCAGGAGGCAGAAGGCGGCGTCCGGCTGGACGACCCGGGGCGTCCCGAAAGGATGGTGGAGGCGACGCAGCAGGACTTTGGTACCTAAAGTCAAAATGTGGGAAACGTCACATATTTTCATAAAAACAAAAAAAGAAAAGTTAAACAGCGAGAGATAAAATGTTACTCACTGGAATTAGTTGTCATGAGAAGCCTGTTCATATCCGTCTCCTAAAAAGAAACACTTCTTGTTAATGCAGCATAACGCAAACGTTTGGGAAAAGTCCTTATTGTGTAGATTCTAGAAATGAAAAGAAGTGAACACAACTCCTGCAACCAACATATTAAAAGATTTTGAAAAAAAGTTGAGCTGTGAATGTGGCACATGCGAAACATTGGGTTGTACGTCAGAAACTCTTCTCCTTCCTGATATCACAGCGGTTAAGAGTCTTTCTAGTCCTGATTTAGAAATTCAACTCAATCTTTTTGCAGATTACTTCAAGTTCTGGCATATTTTCAATCTCACACACACACACAACATGATCCAATCGCAGATTTTCAATAATGTTCAAGGTCTGTTCCAAATGTGTTTCTTTGAAGTGGTTCATGGTGGATTTTGCAGGTCTGCTGGTCCAGCCTCTCACCAGTTTCACATTCTTAACCGACTGCAGAACTTCCTGATATCTAATGAAATCCATTCGTTCTGCACCATCAGCTGCCAAACAGCCCAACGCCTCAACAGTTGGTGCCGTCTTCTTTCCATAGTCTGTAAATAACGATGGACGACATCTCGACCGCTCGCCGAAAGTGAAGTCAAAGCATCCTGATCACCCCCTGTGGCTGGCTCTAGTATATAGTTCATAGACCCCGCCTCCTCCATGTTAGTGGACCTCGACACTGCAGCTCCATCCCCCGATTACTACTGCGCAGACTTTAGCTCCCATTGTAGAATATGGCAACGGGTCGTTAAAGACACTTTGGCTTCACTTTTGGGAGCCGCCATTTCTTTATCTTTACATACTATATGGTCTGCACTGACTGACCAGCATTTTCATCCTAGACCTACGTTTCATGCACAGCCTCAGTGACTTGTTAGCACATTACCTGTGTCTTGGTTTGAGATGTGCAAGTGCACCGCAGGTCGTCAGCGGGGACGGGGTCACTGGTCTCGCAGGGGGATTCATGGGAGAGCTGCGCTGGGTGAACTGGGAGGTGCAATGGACGTGTCAGGAGGTGGTTCATACTGCCGTGAGTCCCGTTGTTTGGAGAGGGACGGATACCGAGGAGATCTGGAGGAACGGACAGAGACAGAAAGAGTGGATGCATTTTAGACATCATGATAAATTAATGTAAACAGGAAAAAGTTTTATATTTCTGTCGGTTATAACAAGATTTTATTTCTTTTAATTAATTCTACACCATAACTAGAAACAGCTTAAGCTCACTCAAGTTAATAATAATAATACTACTAACAATAATAATATAATAAACTTTATTTATATGGCACCTTTAAAAACAGAGTTTACAAAATTCTTGACAGCAAAAGGCAAATACAAGAGACATAAATAAATCAGACATCAACATTGAGGTGAAAGGTGATGTAGACAATTATAAAAAAGACAATAAAAGGTTTTAAACAAGAAGATAAGAACAGGCTCCACCGGCCGCCTTTGTATCAAGTCTCTAAAAATCCTTTAGGGTCATTTGAGTCCATTGAAATTCAGCACTCACTCATTTCCTCCCTGTGTTTGACTTGTCATTAAATCCTTAGCAACAGTCCACTGCACACACAGATGTTTCGGGGTCGGCCCGGCTCAGTGTGTGTGTGTGTGTGTGTGTGTGTGTGTGTGTGTGTGTGTGTGTGTGTGTGTGTGTGTGTGTGTGTGTGTGTGTGTGTGTGTCTGTGTCTGTGTGTGTGAGTGTGTGTGTCTGTGTGGTGTGTGTGTGTGTGTGTGTGTGTGTGTGTGAATCTGTCTGCTTCCACATGTCTTAGTGGGGACACCCTACATGTGATTTTACACTATTTCACCATAATATATGAGCCACTTATATGGGAGTGAACGTTGACGATGAGCTTTGGGTGGCCAAACATGGTGGCTGCATAAATAGACATGTTTGTGTTCCAGTCATGGACTTCACCTCTTTTTAACTACAGTTTATGTTGCCAAAAAACAACAAAAACTGTATTTGCAACAAAGCAACTTACCACACATGACGTTGTATAATTCGATGTTTTCAAAAGGTGGCACAACAGTGTTGCTTTTAAATCCCGGACCATAGCCGATGAAGATCGCCTGGAAAAACACCATAAAGCAGATTTGAACATACTGACGTGCATTCATTTAACAGAGTGAAGTATCTAAACAACGCTGCTCCAGCTTGTGAAGTAAAAAACTCTTTCTGTGACTAACAAGACGTCAACAGTCAGCGCCCCGATGAGACCGAGGGTAATATTTGAAACGAGCTACAGCAGTGAAATGACCTCACACGACCTTGTGAGTTACGGATTTAAATTCGAGGACGCGTGTTGGTTGTGCGGTGAGATATTTGGAGGTGAGCAAACGCTCTATTTCAAGAACACTTTGCCTTTTCTTCCTCAGGCCGACTTTTCCCAAACTCAAAGATATTTTTTTTATAGATGCCAACAGCCTATAATTACACCAGGTCCAAAAAATGAGAACCACATCCACATACAGAGACGTGTTTGTGATGACTGGTATGAAGGTGGCACAGAGAAACAAGTTTACAAATGAAACTGAATCCAAAGCTGAGAGCGTAGGTGGAGAGCAACAAGTGTAATTACTGAGTTTTAGAAATACACAGTATTTGTGTTTGTCATGTTTTGAGGCAAACATAAAGACATTAATCCCTAAATTTAGCAGCATGACTGGCCAGTGGAATTATTTTTATGCAGATTAAAGATAAAGAAAAATGATCCTGTGTGTACAAGATCAATATCTCGTGGGTACAAGTTATCCTCTTTTGCACACATGATGTTATCTTAAGTTATTATTTTGTTAAGACAGGATACATTTCCTGTTCCCACGAGAAAACAAAATTTACATGCGAGATAAAACAAAAATTCAGGGACTTCAGGGACTCTGTGGAAAAGTAGACTTTGCGTATACCTGAAAAATGGGACTGACAAACTTTAACATCTAACGATAAGGTCTATTGAGCTGTCAGACTATAAATATATACACTCAAAGGGTCAATGAGTTATTAGACGTCTTGTTTTTTTAGGATATTGTGAAAAACATGTATTAATCCTCCTCCCTCTGACCTGCATGCTGGTGAAGAGATTATCGGAGCCGTGGAATCCTCCGGTGCAGTACTTGATTTCCTTACTGTTACTGAGGAGGAAAAACAAATGTATTTTTAAATAAAACACAGAGACATAAAGATTAGGGTCAATAAAACACATGATGATAGTTACTGGCGTGTGTTTCCATCTTATTTTGAAGGAAAACGTTCCGAAGTATATAAATCTCAATATCAGGGTCGGTCACTATATAAAGTTATTTATTTTTCCCACTGTGGGTGTTTCTACTCGTGTGTGGCTGCAGAAAGTTTTTTAAAAATCGTTCATTTCAGTGACGCTTTCATATATATTCATTCAAGACTTTCCAATCCTGACCAATAACTGTAATACTGCCTCATTCTGACTATCTGCTGCTATAACAAGTGTTTATCTTAATGGCAAAGCTATAGAAAAACAATGATGCAACACACCAGAGCAACTGTTTAAAGAGAGTAAAGTGGGCTCGTCACTCACAGAGCTGCCTGCCAGCCCTCCTTCATATACAGATGTCCTCTCTCTATGCGCTTGTTGTTGGCGAAGTGCATCCTTTTTGGGAGGTTTTCTTTGAGGTACGGCCTCATCGGCTGGTCAGCGGCCTTGCACTTCAGATCACACACAGAGCGGGAGAATCAACATGCTGCACGACCAGGACGGGCTTTGTTTGGACGTGAAAGCTAAGCAGATAATTCTTCATTCTCCCTATCAATACACGGGTGACATATGGAAATAGTTCGCATACCGACAGGTTCTTCACCAGGCCGGCGTAGTCGACTGGGGAAAGAGACACAGGCCAAGGTTAGACGCGCTGCACACAAACAAGCCGACACTGAGTGATGCTGCAGAGCTGGGAAACGTGCTGTTCTCCACAGGAACTCACAGGAAAAGTAATCGTCGGGGAGGCGAGCGGGTCTGATGCGAGCAGCCGGGCCTTGGATGACCTTGAAGTCGTCAGTTTTTTTCCTGGTAGGTTGATACAAACGCTGCCTTTTCACAGGAAGCCTCCTCCATGCCTGTTGGAAAACAGAAAATATGAATTTGTCTTCAGATTTTTAATACATGGTATTTTCACATCCGCCAAAGGAAGTCATGTTTTTTATCTGCGTTTGTTTGTCTGGACAGGAAACTTTAAACGTGGTTTCACGAGCCAAGTTTATTTGTGTCGCACATTTCAACAACAAGGCGATTCAAAGTGCTTTACATAAAATATCAAAGCGTCAGGAGGAACTGTAAAAGCAACATGAGACAATTAAAAAAAGACATTAAAAACAGTTACAAGGGGAATAATAGGCCAGGTTTTCCTCTCTGTCTATTTCCAAGTTGGTTTGTGTGTTTGTTTGTTTGTTAGCAAGACCCATTAAACTTTGGTGTGGATCCAGATCAGGGATTTTCGTGGTCACTTTCCGTGACATTGCGAGATTGGAGATTGAGAATAATTCATGGATCTTGATGAAAAACATCTGGGGAATTTTGGGGACTGATATCTATGAGTGTGTGAAACTGGGTGCAGCTTGATTCCGGGGTATCTTCTCTACCGAGAGCCATTCTAGTTCAAAATGTGGCCGTAGTGGCATGAAAAATGTGTCACTAGTTCACTTTTAGCATCCTTTTTTAAAATCCATGATCATGCTTTAATGATTTTATATGATTTTATGCTTTTATGCTGAGGTGTTCTCTTCTCGGAAATTTGGAGATGTAAGCACTTATTTAGTCTTTCTGCCGCCCACAATAGAGCGAGTACATTTATATTTAGTTTAACATTTGTCAGCATTTTTCTTTGGGTTTGTGACGTGAACCCTGTTGAATCCTTCTTTCATTCAGAATAATAACAACCACAGCTCATCCAGAGCGACATCTTCTCCTGGAAATCACGTCTTTGATGAGGAGAAACCAGCTCCTCCCATTCCCTCCCCAGCACTGATCTTTATTAAAGTAAATTACAAGGTGAAACATATGGTCTCCAGATGCCTCCTCACATAAAATCCTCCTCACACAGCACTGAGAACCGTTGACTCCCGGGTAACAAACCGTTCTCACCAGATTGCTCTCTGGCTCTGTCTCCTGAAGTTTTCCCCGCAACAGGTGCAGTGACTCAACCAGGTCAAACATTTGAAGATGACAGTAAACCTCTTAAACCCCCCCCCCCCAGTGGCACAGGGGCTCCAAGCCGTGCCTTACTACTGTGAAACCGCAGACTGAGGAAGTTTGTTTGAAAGAATTAGGCTTAGATTAAAGGTTCAATATATACGATTTAGGTGAAGGGATCTATTGTTGTTTCCTTTACCGTCGAATGAGCCCTTTATATTTAAATACTTTATATTTACATCAGGGGCGGGTCCTCTCTACGGAGGCCGCCATGTTTTTACAGTAGCCCCAGACTAGACAAACTAAACAACTTTTTAGTTTTTATGACAACTTAAGGATGCCACAGGTTCTCTTACATGTTTGGAAGGGGAGGGTGATGTGAAGGGTATTCATCTGAAACATGCAACTTCACCACTAGGTGTCACTATATTCTAGACACTGAACCTTTAAAGTTTACACATTGTATTTCTACTTATTTATTACTTATACTTAGTGTGAATTTCACTATTTCCTCTTTGCTGCTGTAAATGTTCTTATCTTATCTTATCCTGGTCGAGTCTAATCATCTCATCTCATTCAGAACCTCAACTTTCTCTAGATTCCTTCAACCACCACCATCAGTATCTAGACCCCGAGGGGGAGGTTCCTTTACTGTGCAGCCGCACCCCCTTTCAACCTTGATGACATCACAAGGGGTCTCAGCGCCACTTCCTCTTATTAAGCATTTTTCAACTGACGTCTCTCCTGATTGAAATATAAACAGAATCCAAACAAAGGAGAAAAAACAATTCATCATTCTTGCTTTAAAGGTGTTCCTTTTCTTTTTTAATCTACTATTTAAAAACTATATTCACTCATTCATTGATTCTTCTTTCACTTCTTTTGAAGATATATATGATATCTGTGTGGAGGCTGAGGTGTTAATCTCACCGTGGTCAGATACGATCATCAGGTCGACACAGTGGTTCAGGTTTTTTTCCGTCAGGCCGTCCATCATTATTCCCAATATCTTGTCCACACGCTCCAAGGCCCAAGTGACCTGAACAGCACGACAGCGGTTAAAGCTTTAACAGAGTTAATGTTTCACTGTGGCAGCAGAACAATGTGCAGACGTACTGTTTCAGCAAATAAACACTTGGAAAATCATTAACTACGATCTGGCAGCACTGCTGATAATACAGACTTTTAATAAATGAGGTTTGGTTTATAACTTGGAGATGCTACATGAAGAAATGGTTAAATGTGAGATGAAAAGTAGGTAGCTTTTAATAGATGTGTCTTTAAATTGTTAATTAGATATTCAGAGCTGGAACTAATAGTCCACTAATTGATTAGCTGATAAAGAGAAAGGTAATTGGGAATTATTTTTAATAATCGATTCATTATAAAAATCTCAGATGTGAAGATTTGCTTCCCATCTTTGCCTTAAGGGAATATCTTTTGGGTCGTTGAACTGACTAGCAATTTGACGACTATCTCAAACTACAATGCTAAAGGTCAGGAACTAATGAATTAAGTTTCCCCTTAGGACTCATATTTGTATTCTGTCTAGGCTGCTGTTCCTTTAGATAATGAACAACCAGCTGATGGTTGCAGGTTGACTCACTGACCTGTTTGCTTCCTGGCCCATACCTATGTCCTGACCCGTCAGGTTCATCCAGGTACAAAGTGTAGAAGTCGGGTCTAAAAATCAAACAAGGATTTAAGAGTCAAGTGCAGTGAACAGTGTTTTTCAACATTGACCCTTTGTAATGAAAATAAAGATCACGTTATACCTTTTTCCTTCAGGTAAACTGAGCCATTCAAACAGTGTCGACACTCTGTCCTCAAACGAAATGGACCTGTGCACCAAACCATGAGATTTATAAACAAATCAATACCATGCCATTACACTTCTTCCTCATTTAAATGTATGTAACAGAACGTGACTTACTTGTCATACATCTTGTAGAAATTTGGATAGCTGCCGTTGATTAAAACGTCTGAGCCCGGCCAGAAAAAAGTTCCTGATTTCAGTTTGTGATGCATGGCAGTGATCCAGATCTGAGGGGAGGAAGAGGGAGATGAAGAGGAGAGGAACAGGAAGAGGAGAGGAGATGGAAAGGAAAGGAAAGAAAATGAATGGAGAGACAAGGAAAGGAAAGTAAAGGAGAGGAAAGGAGAGGAGGAAGAAAATAAAAGAATATATAATCTCATGATTAATTCAGAGACATAACCTGTACTCATTCATTCATCACAGTCTAAGTGATTAGTCCATTAGGTAAATATAATCCCTCACAGCCTCGGCAGGTCTAATGGAAATCCAACTGTATAATCTTATTATTAATCAATAACTAGTCGAGTGATCAGACGTGACTTATTCATGCAGCAGGTTCAAATGCGCATTGTGGCAGATGCACTTAGTTGCATTGGATCAACTGTCATTATGAAAGAATGGATTCCTGCAGAATCGAATCACTCAGCTGGAATCATTTATTTCTCCTTCCTCCTGGAAAGTGATATTAGACGAACGCACAGTGCATTTTCAAGAGGAGAAGCCTGTCACACTGTGAAGGAATGAGATTTAAGAGGCCTCCCGTTCAAATGGAAACCACGCAGCATCTAAACAAGCACCACTCGCAGCCCTCAGAAACCGTCATTCAACACCGCGCCGTCCCTAATTATATCGAGCAGCTCATTACGGGGAGAGATGATTCTAAGCTATGAAACTCGATCACCAAAACAAAACAAGTGTCTCGTGCCGACGAATTCCAGCCTTTTTCACTTGTGTCCACAGATTCACTTACCGGCTCCCCTTGGTACCACTTAGGGTCGAATTTCTCCTCAGTTTTCAAGCTGAAGAAAGTGTTGTGGGTCACGTCGTACATCTTGTGTCCACGATCCCGTGAGACTCGGGATAAAGGCCCTGCAGGAATCGAGTCGGGAAAACAACAAACAGTCAGGGCGAGCTGCTTTGATACTGTGATTACCTCCTCCTCTCCAATCCGAATCAAACTAAAATATCACTGGGAGCCGCAGCAGTTTATTTTAATTGCAGGCTCCGTTCTCCACCAACAGAGGTGAACTCCACTCTCTAAGCCCTTCTAGTTTTGCTGTGGTTCACTTCACAAGCACATGTGAGCCATTAGGCCTCATCTTTCTGGGCCATCATGAAGAAAGACTACAATCCCATGGAAAAGCCACCACATAGAAACTGTAGGCTACAAACAGCAAGGGTGGAAAGTAAAATGTGAGTTTATTCAAGTACAATTTGAGTTATTTTACGATATTTTATACCTCTAGTCCTATAAATACAGTACTTTTGACTTTTTCTTTACAGCTTTAGTAACTATCCCTTTTAAGGTTAGATCAGAAAAGCAAAGGATATTATTAGAATAACAAATTAGTTCCACAGAACTTTTCTTCTTTCCTACCAGGTTAATAATCATCTCACGACCCCTCCAAGCCCCAGGTTCAAAACTTGGTTAGACTCATTCCAGACGTATTTTAATATTTAGCAGCTTTACAAAAAGTTTTCTCTTCCTAAGTTTTCAGGTGGCTTCGTTCTAATAAAAGTCCAACGGCTAAAATAATTCAATATTTCACAAGTAACATATCAAAGTCAGAAAATTAATGAAAATCTTTAAACGATTATATTCAGTTAAGTAGATTTGCCCTGTGGTTCCTGACCTGGGGGTCGGATCACAAGATTAATCTGAGTGGTCATGAGATGATTAGTGGGAGAAGAAAGAGAAAAAAAACAAGTACTGGTTTAAAACCAGCTCCAACTCAGTAAAGATCCGTGACACTCAGTAGATCACACACCTCCGCCACGGCTGGAAAATCCTACATATGATTCTCAAAGTAGAAATATCTATCTATCGACATATAGAGACAAACAACAGAGTAATAGTACCTATACTCTATATAATGTAGTATATCATTCGCGGGGGCCATGTGTCTGCAGAAGTAATACTTTTTACTCTATATTGTTGAAAACGCTCCTTACACATGTAATAGGATATTTTACATCACTGCTGTGGTTCCTCTACAATGAGTTTTGTTCTTTCACCACTGACAAAACAAGTTGAACAGTTTTGCCATTTGTTTCCAATTTGTGTGAAACCTCGGTCTCAGGAAAAAGAAGACTTACAGTCACAATGCTGTAGTGGTTTGGAAAAGTCTTAGTGGGATAAACGGGCCTCATGTACGGTGTTGTGGTTCCAAGTTCTCCTGCAACACAATAAGATTCAGTCAAACTGGGACGCAGTGGTAAACCATAGCAGAGCTGTGGAGTCAATGGTGTCTGCGACTTACGTAACTTGCTGATAATGGGGAGGTGGCTGCCGTGATCTTTCAGATACTCGGCTCGGAAACCGTCCAAGGACACGAGGATGAGGGGGGCTTGGAGAAGCTGTGAGGGATACGAGAGAGAGAGAGAGAGAGAGAGAGAGAGAGAGAGAGAGAGAGCGAGAGAGAGAGAGAGAGAAGAGAGAGAGGAGAGAGGAAGTTTAAAGTGTTTTTTAATGGAGGAGACACTGGTGGGTTTATGAGAATCACTCTGGCAGCGAGGAGGTAGTTTTGTACAGTAGGTCTGTGTGTCAGAGAACACAAAGCAGCTCTTTGACTGAGAGGTGAAGAGCAGAGACCACACACACACACACACACACTCTCACACACACACAGACACACACACACACACACTCACACAGACAGACACTCACAGAGAGAGACAGACAGAGAGACAGACAGATACACACACACACACACACTCAGGGAGAGACACAGACAGAGAGACACACAGATACACACACACCCACACCACACACAGACAGACACTCACAGAGAGGGAGACAGACAGATACACCCAGACACACACAAACACAGACTCACAGAGAGAGACAGACAGACACACTGACGCACACACACACACACACAGACCACACTCACACACTGACGCACACACACTAGAAGAAGACAAGTGTGACTGATGATGAATCTGAGACTTCTACGACCATCAGCAGATTTCTTTCGTTACATGAAGTGAAATTTAACTCTGCTCTTCGTCACTGGAGTATTTTTTATTTTTAACTTCCTTTTCACGTAAGATTGTTTCATCAGCTCAACGTTTTTTCCGAGGATCTTTATTTTCTTTCCAGGAAAAGATGCAACTGCACTTTTAGTTCTGTGTTCGAAGGCAGAATGTAACTGGCTCCATGTCGGTTTATGTCAGAACTAAAGCAGGCAGGTAGCTTGTTTGCTGGCTATTAAACACAAACAAACCAGTGGTGATGCTGCAGGACCAGACTGGTGACGTCACCGCTCTTTCAATTATTTTATACTTTATTCATAAACAGCCTAATGCAGAAATTTCCATAACTGGTCAAATATACTGTATAGATAATTTCCGATTATCACATACAACTTGTACTTTATTTCTTATTTAATACTGATGCACTGAGCAGTTTTACATGTACATGCTTTAAATTAAACCTGAACACAACATGTATTATGTTCCACAAAACCTTTTCCCAAACTAGAAGGAAAGTAGAAAGTATTACTTTGCTATCCACTCCAAAACAACGGTATCATATCAACACTATTGCTAATTTACATTTTGTTCAAGTTGCATGAACTCAATGTTTTAGTCCTTAGAGAGTAGAGGAAAAAGCCATAAACACCCGCACTTACATACAGTGTGAGTAAGTTGTTAGCAAATAGTTTGGTCAGCCAACACAGAGAAATGTTAACTTTATACAACTTTCTGGCAAATATTTATTTTTTGGGTTCAACCTCTTCTGAGAATAACATCAGACTCTAGCAGTTAAATACTGACTGTTTACCAGATCGCTTCTTTTTTTTAAACAGAAATATTTATTCTGACAGCTTTAATAGTATTCCTCTCATCAAGAGGAATAAGGAGAACAAGTGTCATATAAAGAATTACTTTAGTTAGATTATAGAAACAGGAATTAATTTAAAAAAAACAAATAAATAATGAAGCAATAAATGAGAATGAGAGACTTTTGTAAGAATAGCTTCATCTGGAGCCACAGGTTTTGTTTTCCATAGTGTAATGTGTGTGTTTGGGTTCCTCCCTTCCCAAAAGCAGAAACACACACACGAGACCACATTCAGCAACACATGTCTGATTACTCACAGCCATTAGCTCAGTTTCCATAGAGACACTTATTTTTTTCCACTGAACCAACACCATTGTAAAAAAAACAAAAAAAAAAACGAGTCATGTGTTCGGGTTATTTAAGCACTTCTCGCTATTTTTTTCCCCCCGGTGTTGTCACAGTTTATTTTCCACAACTGCAACAAAGGCTCAATTGAGGATAACCGTGGGATGAATAGTTTCAGTTTGAGTGGAAAAACATGATATCACACGAGAGCTGGAGGGATCCAAACAAAACCCGCTGAGATTTAAGGTTTTTTTTTCCTTTTGAAAACCACATCAGATTCCAGATTACATCTTTTAAACAAGAGTATTGTATTACCCAGGTGGACACAGGAGCTGGGGAGTTTCGTTGGAGAACGTCTGCAGCCAGAACTCCCCGCCTGCAGGAGAAGAAGAGTGTTGTCAGTGGCTTTTAGTACGAACAATATGTTTCTTTGCACGGTACTGATGCCAACAAACACAAAATGACGTAAGAAAAGGAAAATCTAAACGACCCAGCCTTGTTGTAGATGATAACTTGTAAAACATTGTGTTAGGAAGCCTTTGAAAGTTGGTCACTTGTAATGAAACATGAAAGATGGGAACTCGGAGAACTCTGCCGCCTTTTAGTGTTTTATTGTTAGTTTACGCTCATTCTTTTAATGTCTGCTCGTAGCTTTTCTGTTTCAGTTTCAGCACAAAAGCCCCAAAATCCCAGCAGACGCTACCTACTGAGCTACAAACGGCAGAAAGACACTGTGAGCAACCGGCTGGTGAACATAGTTGAACATATAGAGACAGATTTCCTTCAGGAGCTGGTTGAGACCAAAACAGAGCTAAAAGAGGCTAAATATTGAACGAACATTCATACAGACAATTCATCTTAAGCGCCCCCTGTCTGGCTGCGGTATACAGTGGGTCATAAACCCTGTCTCCTTCGTGTTAGTTGATGGGACATGGACCAAAACGAAAAAGACAAAATATGCATCAAACTGATTTTTCTCAAAGATCATTTTAGGTCGTTTTTTCCAACTGTTAATTTTGATGCTATAAAAACAATTGGATCAATCTGCAGAAACCTCGAAAGAGCAAGATGGCAGCGCCTGTATCCGGGATAGTCTTCATTTTTGTACAATGAAAGGAATTGGAGATGCGCTGTCCGTCTTTACAAAGCCTACAAATTAGTTTAAGTAGGTATATCAACGAAAAAGGTCAAAGGTCACAGGCCAAACGAATGAGTAACAGTATTTCAGGTTTAAAATGCTTGACAACTCGGTCTCTATAACATTAAATCTACCGATAAGACGCTGAAAACTCCTTCAGCGTTTTTCATCAGGACTTTGTGAGTGTCGCTGCCAACAGAACCAAACCACATCTGGGTGTTTGATGTTGAATTAAATGGGATTGTTGAAATATTTGAGTGGCATGAAGCAGGATGTGAAAGTATCCACATATTCATGAGATGGCTAAAGACAGAGGATGAATGTTTCCGGCATTTCCATGAGCTCAACAACTCTGTGGACCACATGAATAAATCACGTAATATGGCTCAGAAAGAAAAAAACGTACATCAGGTTTGCTGAACATGTGTTAAAAAATAGAAAACATCTGGATTTTGTTCTCATGGAAACAAAACAAGGATAAAAACAATTTAGTTGTTATCCCTGAACAGGGGTGTGATTGTCTAACTTGACCACCACGTATTTCACAAAAGTGAAATAAAAGGGAACAGTATTCAACATGTGTTTTTTTTGTTGATTTGCAGGTTTGTTATAATCGGAATCGTGTTTCTGAAAACCTGACGAATTCAAGATCAATATTTTCTGTGCTTTTAGCTCCGCTTTCATCTCCACCAACTCCTGAGGGAGACGTGTACAGTAAATAATCTTATCTCACAGCTAAATGCTACAATTTTGTCGTACACACACAATCTTGGCAGCTGTCAGCAAGAATCTGTGCACATAGTTTCCCCTTCAGGCCAAAACAAACAGATATGTTGCCACACTAATTTAGCTATCTGGGTTACAACAGGTCAGATAGTATCACTAAAGATCCTCAGCTCCTGCTACAGGAAATGATGGTGATTAAAGTGGTGAGATTTACCGGAAAAACTAATAAATTAGCTAAACGACACAAAAAACTCTCCACGGAGCTGAAGATGACGACAGAGTCGAACCGCTCGCACATCGCACACAATCATGTGATCTGTTCCTAGATGTAAAGATACTGATAAGTGCAGCTTTAAGACTAAATATAGGAAGTTAACGGGAGAACAAGCTTTTGGGATGAAGCGTGGGTCTCGTTTCGTGAGGCCCCTGCTTACATCACTGACCTGCTCCAACCCAACAGCCCAGATCACCTGGGTCCTCAGACCGGAGCTTACTTCAATGAGCCTGTTTAAAACATACAGACGATTGTGCTTTAGAAGTTTAGAAGCTGTGGCCCCAACATTATCAACTATTCTTTAACGTTCTGCATTATGTTGAAGTCTTTTAAGAACAACTGAAAACCTGTTTATTGTGCGTATATTTATTTTGCATTACTACTTTCAGGTGTTCTTCCATTTATGTGAAGCTCTTGGCATTGAAAAATCTGATTTGTCACACACTGCGACTACCTAAATAAATAAATAGAACATATCCTCTATTGGAAGCAGCTCCTGGACCATTTTGAACCAACTGTGTCTTTTAAAAACTCCACCCACAGACAAGGTGACTCCACCAGGGCAGCTCTGGCCTCCTTTTTCACCTCCCAGCAGCTGCCTAACCCTAACCCATCCGTCAAGTCTGCTGCTGACTGGACACATGACAGAGGGAGTCTTAGCATGTTGCTGAGAAAGCTCCTCCTCACCGCCCCTCCAGGCCAGTGGTGCGGTTTGGACCGAGCAGGGGGATGCTCCGTCTCAGGAGACAAGTCGCTGTGGTCTGTAATCCACAGGAAAACCCACTCTCAGCCTTTTTGCACCACTCGCTGTCCGCCTCCAGCTCTTCTGGGTTATTTTTATTTCTTTTAATCTGCCTCCAAAGACGTTACAGAGAGAGATTATAAAAGATGGGGAAGTTCCAAGGCTCCGTAGATGTGATAGACGACGAGCCTGGGTGAGCTTTAAAAATGTATTCTCCCCATATGGCTTTCATGTCAGCCTGCAAGGAAATATAAGTTAAAGGGGGGATATGCCGCCGCAGCAGAGAGAGAGAGCGCCCCACCCAGGCGGGGGACAGCTGCCCACAGTCACCACGGCTGCCCTGGAGGGGTGTTATGGCACCGCGGTTTGCAACAAAGAGCACACTGAGATGCCACTGCCCACATCTAACCAGAGGGAATCTATAGCTGCAGAGAACACGCCAACCCGGGGTGGACATTCCTGCTTCACTCAAAATCTGTGCTGATGACGTATTTTGGAAAAAGCCGAAGAAAAAGCAACCACCACCCTGAGAGACACATGTGAACAATTCCTATTCACTCTCACATCGACCTCTCGGGCTTTAGATCCTCCGTCACTGCTGCTCTATACTCCCACGTTAAGAGTTTTCGGAGGGACGTCAACAGGCTGCACGTAGATAGATTTGCCCAAACAGCAGGTTTGAAGCCTCATAGCAGCAACACGTGGGCTTGTTTGTACCTTGACCCCTCTGAAAACGTAGAGTATGCCTTTTCACGAGCCTCTCCTGAACCCTAACCCTAATCGGAGGGTGGTTATTTCTGTCTGTCTCGCCGCTGCGGCCGAAGTATCTTCACACAACAGTGAGTCGAGGAGTGAAAACCAAACCTCACTGGACAATAAATCAAATGCGGTATCTCTGATATTTACACGAGGGAACGGATGAGCAGTTATTTTTACATCCGTGTATTGACTGTTGTATCACAATAAAGCAAAATGAAATATGATATTGTGATCTGTGTGTATGGGCAAAACTGGTGTTTGTTTTGCTGTAACAGGTTTTCTAACTTAAAGTGCTTGTTTTTATGTTTATATGTATTTATTTTTAAAGTTTAACTAGTTTTTTGTGTAGAAAAATAGCAGTAAAAAAACTAGTTATGGGGTATTTGTAGGTTGGCTGCAGTGTTCCTTTTTTTTCGTCAACATCTCTATTGAGGAAGGCACCAAAATCAGAAATAATATAATAATAATATAAACTTGATTTAAATAGCAGTTAAATTAAAAGAACAGCAATCAAAACAAGAGGGAGATAGTCAGAACACATATGTCAAACATTCATTAATGCTTTGCCATAAAAAAAGTTTTAGGAAGAGATTTAAAAGACACCAAGGATGCGTGAGGATTCACAGATCTACTGCAGACAAGCTGGAAGGATAGTTTTCCACCACTAGTGGTGCAGAGGAGCAGCGTTCTGAGGAGGGTCACCGAGTATTTCGAGCACGTCAACAAGGACACGAGAGCGAGCTGTTGACATGATACACAGTCCTAACGCACTCACAGAGCGGTCCCAGTTTGTTTACTGAAATACTCTGCAGGGAAACTTTAGTCGTACATTAATACAAGAGAGGTGACAGGAAACCAAAAGAGGAGATGACACGGAACAAAGGCAGAGTCTGACTTCATCACGTTTCATCGTCCTGATTCCTGCGAACACTGGGACATTTTGATCATTTATGTGCTATTCGTTTACGCCCAATTGCCTCCATCAAGGATGTTTGTTTGTCAGTAGAATAATGAGTTTCTGGAAGGTCGGCACTTGGGCCAAGAAAGAAATTGGGTGACATTTTGGAGCGGATTCCGATCAGGAGGCCGATGCAGAATCATATTTGTGAAGCGTTTTTCAACATTTTCATTGATCTGTCAGAGAATAATTTGATGGGTTTTGATTTCGGGGGATTGATATGTATGCTCGTGTGTGAAATTTGGTGTAGATTCAAGTAAAAATCTGGATCTAGTGAATTTAAAAGTGGTTTCATGAGGAGATTCTAATTCTAGTTTCTTTGAAATTCCAAATGGCAGCCTTACTCAAATAGAATCCCAGTAACTAAAAGCCCTGCAAAAAAGAGAAAATAGTGAATAAGTATGTAAATAAACAGCGACGCTCACCTGTCTCATTATTGGGTCTTTTCCAAGAAAGGACCAAAACCAGGATGAGCAGCAGGAGGCCCACCAGCAGAACCTGAAGTCCAGAGAACAATTGTCAAGATATATATATATGGTTTTAGGTTAGTAAAGATAAATCACATACAGTTGTCAACAAACAACTGGCTCTGGTGAGTGGAAGGTAAACACAGCAAGAAGTGAGAAACTCCACAAGCCTCCGCAAATCTACAATCATCACGTTAAAAAAACATCACAAACATGATTATGGTGAAAAAGCCTCTAATTGAAGTGTATTCTTCTGGCACTGCAGCGACACTCTAGCGGTGTCAGCTACATGCCTTTCAAACCAAGATATAAACTGCACCAGACTCCTGGCTCCAGAGAGAGAAGCAATAAATCAAGACAGATTCTGCAGAAGTGCACAGCCCTGCTGCAACCAACGCAACTGAATGTGAGCTGTAAACACAAACCATTTTTTATGGCAGAGTGGTTTGGTCGGTCCACCACTTTGGTCCAGAATCCAAATGACTCCAGTGACGCCTCTGGGGTTTCCCTCTTGCGACACCATGACATTGACATTATTGGTTTTTCAGTAAAATGTCTTGACAACTATCAACTATGGACCGTCATGAAATTTGGTTTATTGGATGGACTGGCTCCAAACAGGCTGAACATACATTTGTGAAAAACACACACTTCCAGTAGGAAAACTTGATGGATTCTGGATCAGCAAAATATTACACAAGTTTGAAAAGAGAAGCTCCCGTTAAAAGGATGAAACTCACATTTTGACATTTTAAGCAGAGGCTCTTTTCTGTCCGATGACAAAATGCCAGTGTGGCAATAAAATCCTTTAGAGGTTTACACAGATCTTCTCTTTTTTAGATTCATTGTCCCGAGAGGATGTTCGCCGAGTTTTCCTCAAACGAAATCAACACTCTCAACAACTATGAGAGGAAATTTGCAAAGTGAAGATGATCCGGAACAATAAAAGCTCCTTTTAAAGGATTTTATTTACCGTATGACTTCTTCTCTTTTTAAAATGATTGTTCTCAGAAGATGATCCCTGAGTTTTCTCATTCCAACGTCGGCACGTCGGATAAAATCTCTTGAAAACTTTAATTCATTATCAGGACATTTTCGTACACACATTCATGTTCCCCTGAGGATGATTTTGCAGTAACTTTGGTGAATCCCTGACTTTTAATTGAGCGCCACCATCAGGTCAAATTTGTGCCTCATCCAATACATTTGGTTTATGACCAAATAAAAAAACTAATGCTATTCCCGTCAGCGTTCGGCTCAAAGCTCTGCTGTGCTGGTAAAACCTCTCAGAGCTGCTAACTTAGTCTTGTCATGCTTTCGTTTATATTCTTTTACGACTTAATTCAGGAACTTATATATACTTTTGTAAACTCTCGTGCAATCCTTTCCACCTTCCCTCATACGCCATGGGCAGCGTGAAGAGTTAAACAAGGACAGAAGCACTAATCTGCTATCTGCTGCAGACTGGAGGCTAAAGGTTTGTAATCACTGGGGCGTTAGAGATGGGGGGGGGGGGGGGGGGTTACACAGTCCTGTCATTGCTGCTTATTTTGAAGCCTCCACAAAAGCCCACATGGTTGCTTAATTATCATGGAGTTTGAGACCTTGATTTAAAGTGGGCTGCTAAAGTTTAAACATCCTGTTTTGTAGCCTGCGACACCTTCACTTATCACATTTGATCACAGATTATTTCTAAGTGATAGACTGTATAATTCGAAAGCAGTAGTTTAAGTAAATAAGACTAAAGTCACTCAAATCTTCATTCTATCGCTGTCAACAAGTCACAAGATTTACCTCAATTCTCGTTTCTTTCCTTATCTTCTCACCACAGTTGAAATAAATTGGTTTGTGTGGAAATAGAAACCACCTTGTCTCTCTGATGGGGACTCAACTTTTTCCAGTTCTGTTTTCAAGACTTAAATCCAACAAAAACTCATGATAGGAGTTTTTCAAACATGTTAACATACACACGTGTGTCACATTAAGTTGTGGGAGATATTTGTCTGCAATTTTAAGACGAATAAAAATCGCCAGACTCAACACTAGATCAGACATATTCACGCTGCAGTCATCCGTGCCGTCTAATTATTGCAAACTAGAGTGTGGTGGTATAGTGTGTGTAGAAAAACATGGAGGAATGTGGGAATCATCCACAATCCAGTAATCCATTTAGTGTGATTCACATAGACGAGACTGGGGAGTCCTAGACAGGTATGAAAATATGCCGCTGTGTGTTTGGATATTTGAACTTATTTCACTCCAGCTATAGGTGAAGGGAGAGAGAAGAGAGAGAGAGAGAGGAGAGAGAGGGAGGGAGAGAGAGAGAGAGGAGAGAGAGAGAGAGGAGAGAGGAGAGAGAGAGAGAGAGAGAGAGAGAGAGAGAGAGAGAGAGAGACCCTTTAGCCGTGGTCTTCGTGGGCAGAGAAAGCAAACAGTCTGTCTGGTGGAAAACCTACTCGTCTGAAACACACTCGATTACTACTGTCTGCACTCTGTTTGGGAGAAGCTGGACAGACACGAGCATAAAAAATAAAAAAACTAATGAGTAGACCTCGTGTGAGAGTAAAAATAAAATAGCCCCTGCGTTTTGATCTGTACTCCTACTCCTCCGTCTGCGAGGCCTTTGCATAACACTACAGTGTAATGTTGGGCCGTCTGCCAGAGATATGGAGGCCGCTACGACAGGGAGGGCATATTGTTGTCTGGACTTCACCACGTGTGGCTCATCAGTGCCAGCAAGTGAAAAAAGTGACTTCCTGTGGTTTTAGCTGGATTTTGTGAGTAGATAGTTTGAAAGGGTGTGGTTCGATGCCAGTAGCGCAAAGGCCGATACTGCAGAAAAGGCCGGGACATCCTATACTGCGTTTATTAGATGAGCCCAGCCACTGGGAAGTACTCAGTGTACTCGTACCTCGTTTACACAGAAGGGCCGACTATATGTCCAATATTCATGCATAATCCCTCAGTCAGTCAGGTGCACATTTAAGTTATTGTTACCTCTATAAATTTCACACATCATTAATATATTTAGAAAATTGTTCCTTGTCCAAATTGTTCTTTAAATAAGCTTAGAAAATATATATTCTTAACAAATTGTCCTTTGAGCAAAACATCTCTATGTACATGCGAGACCGTTTTCTCGGAGGAGGCAGATTCCAAACAATCTTAAGTCTTTCGGCCAAATGCATGAATTAGTTTTACTGTAACACGCATCATAAATCATGTTTTTTTCCCCTCTTATAGCTCTGACCACAGCTGCATGACATTTAAAACATGTAATCATATTTTACTTCTGCTTTTGCAATTTTCAATTATGGTTTTAGTTGTCGTGTAAACCCCCAAAATGTGTCCCCGATTTAGCCTGCATGCTGAAAATATGCGGTTGGTCTCAATTCCCTTTAGGAAACTGTCAACAATAAAAGCTGCTGTTGTTTGCTGAGGCTTTTCCCTCCGCGACTGTGACAAGAATGAAATATCTCGGAGGTGGAATACAAAGAAAACAGTAATTTGGCCGTCCAATCAGATTCTCATCCCGGCCGTGAAGTGAAGACTCCCTCAAATCCACAAATAACCCGACAGTGACACATGTGTGCATCATAACAACAACAGACACTGTGCAAAGATGTACAGAAAAACAAACTGAACGGAAGAAAAGCAATCTGCAACTATGTGATTTATTCCTATCGAGAAAACACGCCAAAGATTTCATGATTTCAGGTTCTCGAAAGTGACAATTTGCGGATTTTCTTACTTTTACATTCGAGTAAGTGGAATATTTCTGGGTTTTAAATAATAAAAAGGCACAGAAACGATTAGATTTGCACGGTGGTGGTGGAGGTTCAGTCTGAGCTTCACCTCCTCCACCTGCAGACACTCATCTGGCCTCTGAGTCTTTGCACCGGAGTGAAAACATGAAGTTTCCACGTTCACACTGTCAGTGTGGGCCGAGTGACAGACAGCTGAGGAGGGAGCAGTGGAGAAATCCAGGCCTGAGGCTGGTGAAGTCAGACACAGTCACTGGGGCTGCACCCAATCTTCTTTCTATTTAAATTGTATGATTACTTTCCCTATTGATTAATCTTCTGACTGTTCTCAAGATTACTCCATGGATCAATGTGAAAATGTGGAGAACAAATCCTCCGAGAGAACAAGATGAAACTTTCAAATGTCTTATTTAGTTCGACTATGAATCCAAAACTCAAATATTTTCAGTTTTCAGTCATATGTGACAAAGGAAAGAAGCAAAACCAGACAAAGGTTGTAATATTTCACTGGTTTTACATGAAAACTCACTGAAACTATTCTATTCCTCATGAAACACATTGCAGATTGTTATATATATACGGCACAGTTTGGACATATTTCATGGTTAATAAGTCCTGCATGAACATTATGGCGCTTCATAAAGAAGCAGTAGGTAAACAATGGTGTGGAAGTGATTTGAAAGTCAAATGAGAAACACACCAACTACTGTGGAGACTTTTTACAGGATCATTTTGAATCTATTTTTATATAGTGTGGTTAAAAGTGTAGAAAAATCAACTGTATTTCAGTTCAAATTGATCAAAAAAAGCCACATTCACACATAAAGCAGTTGTAGAACAAGAGATTTAAAGTAAACAACACGTGGTTTGTAAGTATGTGGGTTTTACAGAGGTGGTCAGAGACAAAGATATGAGACTTTGAACGTACCCCAATGAGGATTTTACACCGCTTGCTCATGCTCTTGCCTCGTCCAGTGTTCCTGCTCTGACTCTCCAACTCGGCCGTCCCGAATAAAGAGGATCGATGTTCATTCCCACCCTCTTCTCCTTTGGTTACTTCCATGCTGCTGGACAGGATGAAGTGAGCAATGAGTCCAGCCACAGTTTGAGGAAACGAGGGATGTGCGTGTGTGTGTGTATGTGTGTGTGTGTGTGTGTGTGTGTGTGTGTGTGTGCAGTGTGAGTGGATCAGAGCTGAAGGGAAGCACCGCCTCGTCTCCTCTCGTCCCACAGCTTCACTGAGCTGCTGCAGAATGGATCTGAACCTGGACACGAGGAGGAGGAGACAAGAAATACAACTTTGACTCTTTTTCTCTGGTTTCCATGTGTTCAGCAGAGTGAGTTCATCAGTGAGTCTGCTGTTTGAGGCCAGTTCTGGAGACGAGGTGTTCTTTTATTTAAAATACTCAAAGTCACTCTGGATGTTGATGTTTGAGTCTCAGAAGAGTTTTTTAAAGTCTCACGTGTAACATAAGAGCAAACAGCTGTTCAGGGACTTCAATACATTTAGAATGAGGCGACTGCTGCCACCCTGTGGTCAGACTGCATTAGTGCAGAAGGACCTCTTTTATCACAATTTACAATGAGTACAATTAAAGATTTATTTTTTGTCTTTTGTTTTTTTCAACACAATTCAACATCATATTACACAACTAATCCATCTCTCTCTCCTCTCTCTCTCTTCTCTCTCTTCTCTCTTTCTCTCTCTATCTCTCTCTCTATCTATCTATCTATCTATCTGTCCATACACTGTGTACAGTTTATTTCATTACATATTGTGGATGCATCATGTATCAAATGCTGCAGGATTCCAGTTAACCAACGTGCTGTTATCAAACCAACCACAGGGTGGCGATGTTGCGACACGTTGCGAGCTGTTTTCATGTCACAAAAAGAAGAGTTATTCGTGTCATAAATATAATAGAATGAGGTTGTTTCTCTTCCCTGACAGTTTGAACACGGACATATTTCAGCCGACTGAGGTCCAGGTCTCCTCCAGATCCGGGGTCGTCCCACAGTGTGATAATGGAGATCACATGTGGCTGGAACGCACGACCTTTGACCTCTGCCCTGCGAAAACAAACAGCCCGGGGTTAACTCCTCTCGCTGCTTGTGTAAAAAGAAAGTGTGTGTTTTCCGTGTACATGTGTGTGTACTGTATAAAGTCTATGTGTGCACACCAGAGAATGAAGCTAACCCTGAATTTGTGTTTTCATTTTAGGAAACAAGTTGTCCTTGCATGTCTGTGTATGTCTTTTCTGTTTGTGGCTGCATTGAGAGAGCGACAGAGAAAGTGTGCGTGTGTGTGTGTGTGTGTGTGTGTGTGTGTGTGTGTGTGTGTGTGTGTGTGTGTGTGTGTTGTGTGTGTGTGTGTGTGCGTGCGTGTGTGTGTGCCCTCCTCAGTGAATTGCATGTCTCCCGGCAGAGTGTCCCCCTACAGCTGTCCCCGTCCCAGCTGGACATCACAATATGACCTTTCATGTTGACCTGCACATGTAGCACTTACTGTCCTCATGTTCCTGCCTCTTTGGTTTTGGTCCCTTTAAGGAACACGATGCTCCGAACGCTCCCAACGGCAAAATCTGCCAAATGCAGCTTGTTGTTACGTAAAATGACAAAAATATTAAACTTTAATCTTAATTAAAAAAAATTGTATCTCCAATCCCCAAGACATATTAAGTATTGAGTATATATAGTATATATTTCATATTTTGGGAATTTTTGCTCCAAATGATATATAATAATTCTGACTACATTATAATTACCATAATAATATTTTTATGTAATGTTTTTATTTATTTCATGTTTTTATTTTATTTTCATCAAATTGTCCTCTTTCCTTTTTTTCTTCTTTTTCTTTTTCTCTTTATATGAATCTTATAATGATTCTATAATTAAATATTGGAAAATAAAGTACCATCATAGCAAATACAAAAAATATTGTGTTATACCTCAAAGCTGCTGTTTTTAAAGTAATAACCTCTTGAACTCCCTGTGCACTTTTCCTCTGCCCCCCCCCCCCCCCCTCCCCCCATTTATATTATACTGTCTATTCAGCTTCTGCTTAACGCTTCACTGTAAATAATGTATACTGCAAACGTACAGTGAAAATACCGACAGCTGCAGTTTTTACAGTTCCTGGTGAATCTCTCTGGGTTGACAAGATAAAGGAAACATTTGTAGGAATAATTCAGAACATTGAAGTTGAAGTCGAATACTGTAAAAGCATGTTTTTACAGATTGTGTTTGTAGCTGCTTCTCCTATAGTGATGTGCATTATTTATTTCTTGCGTACATCCAGAATAAAACCATTATTGATGATATTATCTCGAACAAATAAACGTTTTCTCCCTCAACCGCAACAAGTGGTGAAAGGCAACAAGTGCTGCGGTTATTTCCAGTTTCTCAGTCTGAATCTGGGGCTTTAAAAATCAATTAGACGCCACCGTTGGAACAATTCAAAGCCCCCCGGGCGACACTTGAAGCCAAGTGGAGTGGCTTGAACCCAAAATTATGTATAAAACATCAGGAGGAGAGAGCAGCGGTGAGGTGCGCTTGAAGAATTCATTCAGCTGACAGTTGTGGGCACGTCCTTCCCCCCCATGAGAATTACTGTAGGCGCTGGTAAATCTGCCATGAATTATCCTCAGCACATTATATTCAAAGCTCGTGTCTCCTCATACATTCAGTATCTGTCAGTGTCGACCTGTCAGCCAGGATTTACAGTGTAGAGCCCAGAGTCTGTGCATCGGCTGTTTGCTTTGTCGTGATATGAAATAATGAGTGACTTTCACAGCACCTACACAACTGGGACGTAAATGGTGCTGCAACCCACTGACTTTGTATTTATGCATGTCTATTTTTTTACCTCGCCCCAAGGAGGTTGTGTTTTCACCCCTGTCTATAGTTGTTTTTTTGTTTTTATGCAAGGTTACTTAAAAAACCACAGAACAGATGTTTATGAAACGCGGTGGAAGGATGTGGTTTGGATCAGGAAAGGAACCGTTAGATTTTGGTGCTGATCCAGGAATCACTTTCTTTAACATTGAGAGATAAGGTAATGAATTGAAGAGGTCCCGACTATTCTGTTTGTCATTGACTCTGGTTCCTTTGTCTCCTGTAAATTTGCTCTTTGCCTCTTTCTCTCTCTGTTTTCACTCTGCAGGTGCAAGATTGCACAAAAGCTACTCAATGGATTTCTATGGAACTTGGTGGAAGGATGTGGTGTGGGATCAGGGAAGACCCCATTTCATTTAGGCACAGATGTAGATAGTTTTTGGACATTTTTCAACATTTTCACCTTTTTCACAGGGAATAATTCATGGATCTCTATGAAAAAACTACTTTTGACATGTATTGAGCTCTTGATATATGGATTCACAGCATGTGACAGGATGTTTTTAACTCTTTCAAAATTTGACTTATATATTTACAAAGATCAATTCAAATCTGACCTTTATATTTCATAAATATATTTAATAACTAAGAGGAAAAAGTCCCCAAAAAAAGCTTTTCTACTCACGCCTCCATCAGCCTGTTCAACAACCTCTAATAGGGGAGTGACTGGTGCTCACAGTTTACAGCTCTGTGGTGCCATTCTTTCTCACTAATGGTGATGTGAATATGCTGAGGTGGCACGATGCTAAAAACAGACAAAGTGTGGAAATGCTGTCAAAAGCTGCTCTTTTTCAGAACTGGGAAAAAAAAGTGTGGTTTTCTGACACTGCACCAGATATATCTCTGAAAATGTGCCTCAGTGCAGAGGAAACCGGAGGACACCACGTCCACACTGGGCAAAGCGTCAGTGTGGGACTGGTGCAGACAGACAGACAGTGGCGTGTCGACCGCTCCCCACATGTATCTGTGCAGGAGTTGGGGTCAGCGTCTGCAGCTGCAAACATTTTTCAGCCCGGGATGAGATTCTGTCATACGGTGTGTCGACCCTGCTCAGGAGTAACATGTCTGCTGTTTTTACACCAGTCACCCTCGATGTTCTGTTTCTCCGTAAAGCTCCTCTGAACCTCACGGCCATTTCTTCCATCCCACCAGTGATTATCAGTGAAGTGTAGCCTCCACAGTATTCCTGTTGTTTTTATGTAAGAGAGAGAGGGAGAGGGAGATAGAGAGAGAGAAGGAGAGAGAGAGAGAGAGAGGGAGAGAGAGGGAAAGAGAGGGAGCAGTTTCTCTATGAACACTGAACATTTAGTCGTACCATTGAAAAAGAAGTGATGTGTTGGACTTTGTGCCACGAGGGAGAACAGGACATCGGTGCAATCAATTTCAGACGGCAATCAAACCAACAAGTTTGACTCACTCTCACAGTCCCTGTAGATATACATGTATATATGTGTGTGTGTGTGTGTGTGTGTGTGTGAGAGACTTTATGAAATGCCGAACATGCACAATGACTGAGCCACACTGAGAAAAGACAGGTCAGGTCAACCTGCCACCGAACATCAGGATTTGTTGACTGTGGCTCATACAGCTGAGTTTGTGATTAGATGCATTACAGAGGATTGAATGATCCATGATTATTTTTGTAATTTGTGAAAATGTTGTTCACTGGGTCGTCTCTGTCCTGATGTCGGTTCTTTTTCTCCTCCTCTCTCAGTCGTAATTCTGCAGGTACATCATTGACCTCCAGAGCTGCAGGATCCAGATTGGATATTACTTATTTATTGCTTCATCATTGCAAAAATTCCCGAAGAATAATTTATGAATCGTGGATGATTTGGCATTGGAATAAAGAATAGAATTGTTTATTTAATGTTTATATGCTGGGATTTATGCTTTAAAATATGTGTAAATGAAGACTTTGTTTCTGGTCGTGTTTAGCAGAAAGTCAGTAAAGGGTTGAATAAGAAAACGTGTTTGAGAGAAGCTCAGTGTGAAGAAGAGATATGATGTTTATAAACCTTCAGAACCAGATCAGATAAGGACTTTTCTCTTAGGTCATTATCGGCAACTGGAAACTGAATCTTTGGAATTAGAGTCAAATAGCTTGATTTCACTTTAGCTCTTAAGTGTAAAAGCACTTTGTTAGCAGACATCACCAGTTCATCTTTTATTAGAAAGATTGATAATCAGGTTTTGCTGCCGCTGGTAAAATGAATGAATCATTTTTTCACTGAAACCCTGGTTGTGACGCAGAATTTTCCGACTAGAGGTTGTCGCCATTAGATCAGCTTAATAAAATGGGGAAATGATAACTGGCAGTGACAGAGCTGAGTAAACACTTCACTCTGTAAATCAGCACAATGTTGGAGACAGTGACCAACTGAACATTTACTGTAAAAACAACACGGATCTCTTCATTCGCTTCAACTGAATTTATAATTATGGAAAAACAACATCGGAAGGGAAATATTAAGTGTGATATCTCTGATTATCTTCATCCAAATGTAAACGCTGAAGAGGACAGACAGACACAGACAGACAGACGGTCTTTTGTCTGGTCCATGGGAGGATGAGCTGGAAACCTAAGGAGCCGTTAAGTGTCTCATTACCATGTGTCCTCCTGTGGGACGTCGAGCTGCAGCAACAACACGTCAGAGTTTAACTGGTAATCATTGGTGTCATCAACATTACAGGAGGAGCCAGTCGATCAAACACTGTAACGCTCCGAGGTGGTGGAAAGGTTATCGATGGTTTGTTTGTCAGCAAAATTCCCCAATTACCACTGAACGGATGTCAGGACACTTGGTGCAGGGAAGGGACATGACGCTGATATCTGTGCAGCTTGATTGACTTTAAGGGGACTGTTGAATTCTGAAATAGAAAATATGAGGAGCAGTGTGGCCCTGAAGGTCAAATCACAACAAAACACAACAGCATTCTAACATCCTATCGCTGGTTATGCTGGACAAAACTGTCCACGTGTATTTTACATTTCTTCTCGTGTTTTGCCCTCCGTGTTTTTTTTTACTAATCTTATGTATTTACAAATATCTATAGATAATACATTTGGTCCAGTACCCAGATCAATATGCATGAACTCCTTAAACTAACAAACTGTGAACTAAATATATTTTCTATTTGAGATCCAGATGTCAATTGGTTAAAAGTTTAAATAAGGGAAAATAACACAAATAATGGCATTATAAATTTTTTTTCAAATATTGGTTTTATTTTTCATATTATTTAAAGCCTCTTAAAAGCTTTTACTTCCCATGACATGAAAAGTGTAACTGGAAAATAAAAATCACACTCGCTGTAATTAGTACTGCCATCAACTGTATCTGATTGCATGACAAGCAGCTATTATGGTACTTTCAAATCACCCACGTCAATTTTTTCTTCCTCGGTCTCATCACTCCTGCAGAGCCGCTGGTGTCCTCACTCACTCATTATTTATAATCCCTGGTATTTTGCGAGCCATCGATCAGGTTTGACCCGAATCAATAACTCCGCTTTGACACGTGACCTTTTCACACTTTAGGTCTAATGAGAGTCGTGCTGTCAATGTTTATTGTGGATCTATGCGGAGAGAAGCTGGCGACAGCGTGGGTAATCACCGCTGAAATATTCATATACAGGGAGACAAGCGTTGTGTAATCAGACGACAACAGACATGTGACAGGGTTCATTAGAGTGGATGGTGGTCACACAGGCAGCGGGATGACAGGGGAGGGAGACAGACGGAGGGATGACAGGTCTGAGTTCATGGAAAAGTGGATTTACTCGTGTGATTCTGTGCGAAAGAAGTGAATCCTCGGAGCTGCAGAGGAGTTGACAGAAAAAGAATCAGCGACTATCTTGATAATTGATCAATAGTTTGGGATTTGTAATCGTAAACTAACGATCTTTTGGTTTAGATTGCTCAAATGTCCAAGTAAGCAATCTGAAGATTGTGACCTTGAGCTTTGGGAGATTGTCAGAGGAGTTTTTTTATCCGTTTTGTGTCATTTTACAGCCAAACATTTAATTTATTAATCAATAAAAACACAAAACCTCCCCGACTTTCCCCAGTTTTAAAAATCCCCCCAAAATTTCACATCGTTTTGGGTCACGTGCCATCCTGTCATCCCATGGAGGGGCAGGTGTATCGCATGCACAGGTGCGAGAAGGCCAAAAAACAGCTTCACCTCTAAACGGAGAAATGTTTGGAATAATTATCAAATGACAGCGGGAGCGGCGGCGGCAGCGGAGTCACGGAGGCGGAGCAAATGATGGGAAAATGAAAGACTTTAATTGAATGTCAGCGGGAAGCTGCAGGCCACGTTGAGCCACGTGTAATGAGATGTGGGCAGCTGAAGGGCACCCCTCCCAGGATGCTTTGCTGGTAGGGATGGGGGCAGGCGGGGTGGTTGCTCCTGTCTCCCTGGCATCGCCCTAATGATGTGCTCAAATCACAGCATTATGTAATGTGCTCTCCAGTAATGTTTAGTCAGCCTTGTACACTCTGAGCCCTGCCAGCGAGCGTGTTTACATGTGCATCTGTGTGGATGTGCACATATGTTGGTGAAAGATGGAGATATTTTTACCTCTAAATCAATGTGCCTTATTTACACACACAAAAAAACCAGCTAAGCTGCTTTTTAGGGGCCATGCAGCCACCAGGGGGCCCCCAAAATCATCCCACATAGTAAAATTGTTTTGGCCCAGATTTGGCCCACATCCACAATTTACCACACGGGCCACTTCAGGTTCACATCCAGATTACACGTTGCAGAGAGGATCGCATTTGCACCGTTTGCCAAAAAAAGCCTTGTATTTGTTTTGGGATATTTGAGCCACATTTTCTATTTTAAAAGTGGTGCAACTTTAGGCTCACATCCATTTTGCTCCAGCTACAAGAAGGTCAGACGTGCAGCATCAGTGCTTGACGCGGTCAACCCCTGTTTGCTATCACTGACTGAATTTGGGTTGCTAATGCAATGCTTGCCACTGATATGATAACATGACAATGATGTGCATACGCAACGCAGCCTGCAGCCGGGGGGGAAGTTCCCACTGAACGATTTGCATGTACGAATAATAAACAGTACAAAAAACATCACGGTTGTGTGGATTCTGTGCATCTCTCCTGGCCGCGAGCATTTCGAGCACGTCATCCTGTAAGAACAGCTCATCGACAGTGCACGAGTGGAGATTCCCTCTGCAGCTTAGTCATTAAAACTTGATGCTCGGTTTTCAGACACCTAATTTAAAATACCAGAACATAAATAATACAGCGATAAAATCAATTCTACTTCATTTATTACTTTTCCTCAATGGGCACTTTGCTGTCGGGACCTTTAGTTATGCAGCAGTGAACTTTTTTTTGGGGAGGTTTCCATCCTGAGCACCCATGACGAGGTTTAAATCACAGCTCTGTCTTCAGTGTGGACTGTGCAGCCTCTCCAAAAATTGCAGTAATGAGAATCCAGGCTCGATCGCCTGCTCAAACAGCCCTGGGTCAGAACCTGCCACCGGAAAATTCAGTCTGATGGGTCAGAGGCTGCAGGAAGTGGCCGGGCTCATGAGGATGTGTTCGTTGATTACGCAGTGGACGACGCTCGGAGCGGAGCCGACGGCCCTGCAGCTGAAACCCTGCAGGACTCTACAGCTGACGCTCGGAGCCAGGGGCCAACCTGAGAAATGAGATGACACACACAACACACACACACACACACACACACACACACACACACACACACACACACACACACACACAGATATACAAATATTTTGCACATCTGGTGCAGAAAGCTTGATTCTCCCAACTTTAATACCCTGTTGTTGTTTTTTTTGTGATGTTAGCATTTGTAATGTTATCAATTCAAACAATAAATGCGATGATACTACATTTACTACTACTAGTGTCAAAATATATCGTGAAAAAGTCCTAATCCTTCATAAACCCTGCCTCCTCCATGTTAGTGGATGGGACATGGACCTAACAAAAAGGTTTAATACATATTTCTCAAAGAGGCTTTATGTCATTTTAGGAAGTCCTTATCACACCGATGTTTGTTCAAGTGCATCATGTTTCTGGTAAGTTTGGTTTTAATCAGTTATTTGATGCCAGTGTGAAACGTTATGATTGACAGCTGAGACTGACTCCTGATTGGTCAAGCATATATAAGTGGGACTTCACAGGAAGTGGAGACGCATCATTCATCTTCATTATTTACAGTTAATGGATTTATTATTAATACAATTAATAAACTTTCGGTATGGGGGACAGTAACATTTTTTAAATTTTGTAATATTCTCATAAAATGTAAATTTTTTAACTCTGCTATATAAATAGAAGTCTTCAATAGAGTCTTTGTAGCAGTGAGAGGGGCCATAGAGCTTATTTCGCTATCATGTCTTTATTCTTTATCTTCCAAAAGCCACGTTTTCCTTTTTTTCTTGAAAGGCCACATTTTGGATCAAAGCGTCATGGATTCATCGACGTATTGATCAGGCCGGGGCCTGCAGCACTTCAGTTTGTGGGGGTAGGATTTATGCAGGCTCAGTCACGGTTGACTTGACTGACCTGGTTATCGAAGCCAGGGCTATTATGTCGTGGCTCACCGTGTGGAACTCAGGATTGACCGGGATCTATCAGTCAATAACAGAGGCAGCGAGGTGCAGTGTAGATGTCGTCGCCTGTCACAGGTTTGTAGAAGAGCGGTTATTGAAACAGTAGAAGAAACGCTGTGTGTAATTCCTCTGTAATGCAAAATATGAGAATTTATACCTGAGTTTATGGAAATATACTTTTTTATCAAAAAAACTAGAAAATAAAAGTGTTATATTCTACAGCTTGCACAAAAAAAATTATAAAATGCGTGTGTGTTTGTGGAAAAGAAGGCATATGTATGTGAAATGTTATCAGGATCGCCTTGACCTCTTCACAGTATCCTCCCCAGACTGCAACTACATGTCCCGCTGACATACAGCACGTCGGGGAAACCAGTGACACTGAGGGTCACCACAAATTTGGCCCCAGTTAGACTTTCACTTGACATTTTGTCTCTTTGCGTCAAATCATCATCATCATTTTTAATCTGTCTTTCAGCTTAAAAACTCTCTCCCCACTGTTCTTGCAGCTAAATTATCAGAATCTGTGTAAACAAGGTTGGAAGCTTCGACGTGACGTCTATTTTCTCTCAAATGTGGGAAACAAATTGTTGATTTCCTGGCTTTGAAGGTCAAAGACTGGACGCTGGGGTTTTCCTCGCTCGGAGCTTAAATAACAACTGGATATTTTTCAAAAATGTGGGTGACTCACAAATGCAGAAGTTTTCTTTTCAGAGAAAAAAAACAGTAATGGATGATGGGAGTTTCTAGCCCCCCCCGCCCCGCTGCTCCGTGGTCAGAGAACCACGGCTCCTGTCGTCCACATAAAGTCTCACAGGGATGGTTATTCTTTGACAATGTGTTTTAGTTATTTAATTAGTTATTTGTGAATTACAATATTTAAGAATAGTGTGATGATGTGAAATGTAAAGGATACAACATGTTGTAAATAAAAAACCTGAGATTAGGAATGGATTTTAGGATAATTATTTATTTTTAAACCTCACCTGTCCACTGTTGAGTTGTCCTGCCTGTTTTTTACTTTTTTAATCTGTTTACATTAGATATATGTAACTTAAAATAATACACACCACAAAACAAACAAACAAAAAGAAAAACACAAACAAAACATTCAAAATTATTATTGGTTGAAATAAACTAAACAAATGACATAATAGTGAAAAGGGAATACCAGCTTTAGCCAGGCAGATAAACTCAGCTTTGCATGCATGACTTACTGCTGTGTTCATTAACAGCTGTGGATATGTTCTCCTCTTAAAAAAAGACACATGCCACGAAGTCAAATGTAGAATCCACACAAGGTTTTGCAATTAGAGTTAAACAGGACACACTCAAAACAGTTAATCTGCAGAAATGTTATCAAAGAGATGGGAGGATGGATGGGGAGGATGGATGGATGCCTGTAGAGGGAGGGAGTGAGTGAGGTGAAGGAGGGAGGGAGTGAGGAGAAGGAGAAGGAGAAGGAGAAGGAGAAGGAGGGATGAATGGATAGATGGATGGATGAATGGATGAATGGATGAATGGATGAATGGATGGAAGCCTGTAGAGGGAGGGAGTGAGGTGAAGGGGAGAGGGAGTGAGGGAGGAGAAGGATAGATGGATGGATGGATGGATGGATGGATGAATGGATGGATGAATGGATGGATGGAGGATGGATGGATGGAAGCCTGTAGAGGGAGGGAGTGAGTGAGGTGAAAGGGAGAGGGAGTGAGGGAGGAGAAGGATAGATGGATGGATGGATGGATGAATGGATGGATGAATGGATGGATGGAGGATGGATGGAAGCCTGTAGAGGGAGGGAGTGAGTGAGTGAGGTGAAGGGGGGAGAAGGAGGGAGGGGTGGATGGATGGATGGATGGATGGATGGATGGATGGAGGATGGATGGATGGAAGCCTGTAGAGGGAGGGAGTGAGTGAGGTGAAAGGGAGAGGGAGTGAGGGAGGAGAAGGATAGATGGATGGATGGATGGATGGATGGATGGAGGATGGATGGATGGTAGCCTGTAGAGGGAGGGAGGGAGGTGACGGAGGGAGGGAGTGAGGGAGGAGAAGGAGGGAGGGGTGGTGCTGAATGAACAGCTCCTCCGCTCCTCATAAAGTACTCAGAGCTCCTCCGCTCCGTCAGAGCCGCTCACAGCCATGAGGCAGCCGAGCTCCCCGTCCTCCAGACCCGCGCTCACACTCCGCCCGGCCCCCTGACACACACACACACACACACACACACACACACACACACACACTCACACGCCACACACCACCATGAAGAGGCAAAACGTGCGGACCCTCGCCCTCATCATCTGCACCTTCACCTACCTAATCGTGGGCGCCGCGATCTTCGACGCGCTGGAGTCCCAGAAGGAGACGAGCCAGCGGCAGAAGCTGGACCTGAGGAAAGCGGCGCTGCTCCGGACCTTCAACTTGTCCTCGGTGGACTTCGACAAGCTGGAGAAGGTGGTGCTGCAGCTGAAGCCGCACAAAGCCGGCGTGCAGTGGAAATTCGCCGGCTCCTTTTACTTCGCCATCACTGTCATCACCACCATAGGTAAGAGAGATCATCCCTAGAAACTTTTATTTTGAAAAAGTTGACCCGATGGATCGTATTCCTGCTTCACACATGTGCCCGTGAACCTTCATGAAAAGGGTGGTAGAGGTTCGGTTTGCTGTGTATAAACACAATACTGCAGGAGGTAACACAGACAAGAGCATGACTCAGAGAATTCAAAGTCACGTAACCGACCTTTAATATGAAAACTATACAGTGATAACACAGGTGCAGCAAAATATCACATGAGATTGTTACAGTCAAGTGAGATTTATGTATAAACATGTTTATAACAACATGGATTGGAGCCAAAGTGCTTTACAGTTATGGCTAACTGGTAAAGGTAAGGTAAAAACAACACAAGCACAGTGGATACAAGATAAGATGCACAAAAGAAAAACACAGTGACATGTTTAGAAGATAAGTTAACAGAACATAAGCAAAGTAAAAATAATAATACAGAATCATAACAGAGACTCAAACTGAGGTAAGATTCAAATGAAGCACTTAAAACTAGATTTAAAGATTTAGATGTGTGGCAGCAGCGGAGAAAGCCTCCTTCAGTTTTTACATGAGAACAGAGAGGGACCTGGGGACAGAATATACAAACAGGAGATAACTATTCAGGTGAAGAATATGCAGTAGTGGAGGAAGTAGCTCAGAAGTACTTAGAAACTCACTTAAATTGCTTTTTAACGCATTCTTAAACTTCGTACATAGTCTACCGCAGCAATATAATGACGCCAAAAAGCTAAAGTCCCACGTGTTGTACATGGCAGCTTGAGGTGATTGATACTCGATAATTGTGGTATAAACATTGCAGCGTTGTGGCTTTGTCTACACTACTTACTTACACTGCTATTTGTCTGAACAGACACACAAAAATGACTGCGAATGCTCAAAACAAGCATGCCAGGCCAGTAGGTGGCAATAAAGTCAACGATCAACTATCTGTCAAATACCAGAGAAGAACGCAGTGGTGTTAATGGTTATACTGGGACCAGGCAGATGTGTCTGAATGGAGGTAACGTGTAAAACTCAGACCTAGCAGTGTCGAACAAACGTAGAGAAACTGGTAAACAGGCGTTGTTGTTTCTGGTGCATTGCACAAAGCAACACTGGGAAAGAGTGAAGTCAACTGTGATTTGGAAGTTGTTTGTAAAATATTGTTTGTTTTTGTGACTTAAAACACAGTTTGTGGACGAGACCCAATGCAGAGGAAAAAGTTTGTCAAGCAAAATATCTGCTTTAGTGTTGAAAGGGCGACAGAGTGTTTTGGTCTGGTGTACTAAGTGTATACTGTATCACTGCTTTATTACGATGCTTTGTTGTTGTGTTTTGTGTCTCGCAAGGTGTCCTTCAGTGCTTTGAGATGCATCATTACCATTATAAACTGAACGCTGGCGGAAATTTGTCCTGCAGCCTTTTATTTAATGGCCGTCTTGAAAGGGGTCGCCTGAAAGTCATATTTTCAGCAGCCAAGCCGATGACTCTTAAGGACAAGCGTCTGTCCAAATATGAAAATCTGCTGCTCATATAACTAAAGGTTGTCATTAGAGGAGACGCTCCAGGAAAATTAAGTTATGAGACAGTCGATTGCCTCTTTCTCTTCTTCTTCTTGTGCTCTTACTCATTATTCTTGCTCCGAAAGGCCCCTCAGCACCACATGGCTGCTAGCTCTCCACTCATTTTATTACACAACCTTCAAAATCAGCCTCATCGGTTTAGCGGCTCAGCTTCACTCAGCTCTTTGCATAACAACTGCAAGTTCGAGTTCAAGTTTAACTTAGTCAGACATTTTAAATATTGAAAAAGAGGAGGATGCATTATTTACCTTTGTCATACAACTGCTGCTCCTGGAATATAAAGATGGACAACATGACATCTCAAGAGTCTTAATTGACACCTGGTGGCTGGCAGCAGCATAGGCCATAAACCCCCCTCCTCCATGTTAGTGAATAGGACATGGACCAAAGTACATTTTTCTCAGAGATGTCGTATTAATTTCTTCAGTTGGTTTTCATTTGTTACTCATGAAAATAGGGTGAAACATCATGATTGACAGCTGAGACTGTCTCACGATTGGTCGAGCACGTGTACCGATGGGACCTTGCTAACATTAGCCTGATGTGAAGCTATTGAATTGAAGAATTGTGCTTTTTATTGCAATTTTTGATGTATAAGTAGGAGATTGTGACATTTCTTGTTACAGATGTCACATGGTCTGACTTTAATGTCTACTCTTCATCTCTTTAGAAGCAGTCCTTATCCGCAGCCTCTATCTGAGCCTCCCTCCTGTATTTAGTGAGCGGGCCTGTTGTCAGTATCGTGACCTGTGACTTGTAACCCTATCAGATGCAGCCGACTAATTGCACACTAACCCAACCCCGGGTGTCTGTAACCGCATTCTGTAATTGTGAGCCCAGAGGCAGCTACAAACACAGTGATTGGCGCTCCAGCCTGCCATTAAGTATTAATGACAACACCAGACCCTCGCTGTTCCATTGGCCTTCTGGCACACAACATTAACACTGTAGATACTGTACCGCACACTCAATATCACGACGCCATGACTTACAGCATCGTCCACATGCTGAGCAGGAGAAAACCTTGTTTATTATGTTGATGAGGCCTGTGATTTAATTTTGCTATAGAACAGACTGAAACTATTTCTGTCATTAACGGATGTATAAAAATAGTCATGAACCTTTTTCTGTCATATTTTCTTAAAATTATAATTGAATTCAATCACGAAATGAGGCCTCGGGACATTCACATCCAACACAGACACCCCCAAGGACCATAGTGCCCGAGTTGAAGTGATAACTGTTATTTCGTCTGATTTTGTAACATGAGTAAAAAGCAAACGAGTCAATCTCAACATGGCTACTTTGAAATTCAGATTATATACTAGAGATAGGCTGTTGATTCCATGAAAACAAATAATATCCTGGAAAGCTATGAATAAATATACACTTCAATTCGCGTCTCCCAACTGCTTGGCTGCCAGCGGGAGAGCAGCGAACACACGACAAGATCTGGCTCTGGCATGCTCTACTAATAATTTAACATAAGTGAAGAAGGGAGGAGAAGTCGCAATCAGTAATCAGTCATCACTTTCCACAGGAAAGGAAAGGGTGGGTGGGGGGGCGTAGGAGGGCAGGGTGTCCATTTACTCACCCACTGCTCTGGGAGAGATTGAAGCGATGTGACAAACACCACGAGGGGAAGAAGAGATAAAAAGAGCTGTGAGCAAGAAGAGGGCTCTGGAGAGAGAGAGAGGGAGAGAGAGAGGGAGATACTGGGGGAGATACTGGGGGAGACCCTTCACACAGGGTGCAAACATGGCCTCCCTCATCTGCCCTCACCCACTTCCAGGGGTGAATGTCGTGTCATCTCCACGTTAGTGTACATGACCACCGTCCGTGCTGCAGTTCAAGTTCATCCCCACCATGTCGAGCATCACCGCTGGACATGAAAAAAACGCTGTCTTAAGACATGTCCCTTATCCTCTGTGTGTTATCTGATGTGCTGTGTGTGGTCTGATAAGGACACATTGTGTGATTCTATAGCACATGTGAAGCAGAGGGCTTGTGTGTTTCTTTAACACATGTTGACATATGTACAGTAATCTTTGATAAAACAGCGTGGTTACACAAGCTGAATTAAAGGAGTAGGTCACACACGTTCTTTGCCATTTAACTCAAATAGATCCAATTTGATTTGGTAAGATTTTAGAGAAATTATTTCCTGACATTTCTTGTCTCGCTGATGATTCATGCTCTGGGTTTGGGTGTAAACACGTAGCAGGTCGTAATATTGACTTGACTGATAATCAGACTATTCTTTAACATCCAGGAATATAATTGGAATATTCTCTTAGCAATTTATGTAAATATCCTAATCCAAATAATTATTATTTATAAATTATTGATAGCAACAATGACCTCAGAGTGAAGCCCAGTCATGCAGAGAATTATGTTCATATTGGACGACTCCCCACCTCACAGTCGAGGTTCAGGGCCACTGCAGGAGGCAGAGTGAGAACAAGGAGGGTGGGTTTGTGGATCTGGTTTAAAGCTGGAGATTAAAGTTTGCATCCTGTCATAAACTATAACCTCCATTTTAACCATACCCATGTCATACTGCAATACCTTCCTTTACTATAGCAACTCTACCTCAGGTTTTACAGAAGGTTCAGTATTGAGACTAATGTCTGATGAGGGTTGTTGTCACAGTCGCTCTGTAAAAACCGGGTTCACCCACTCAAAAAACGATGCAGGGTTTTTTATCGGTGCCAGAGGACACGTGTGACACATGTACTTCAGAGGTTATGTAACCACTGTCCCTGCCGTGGCAAGTTTACATACATTAGTCAGCTATACGTGACCACGTGATCATGATGTGAGACTGACTCTATGAATAGTTACGTGGTATTACACAATATATGTGAACTTAAGTAAATTATGTCATTGACTTACTTGTTCAAGGTCAAATTTTAAGGAGGAGAATTTGCAGTGCAGGCAGAAGTCGAGCTCATCTAGAAGCTTATAGGCTTCGTAAACATAACGTTCCTTAGCAAGCGTTCATTTCCAGCGGGCGTTTGGTTCAATCTGTCTTTGACGCAGCTGCACATCCACTCCAACATCTTTAAAATAACAAATTATGTTATGAAAAGGAAATTATAACAGCAGCATGTCTGGATAATCCACAGACCTCGCCATCAACTTTTTACTGGAACTACGAGTGCTCTGTGTGTATGTGGGTCATCCAGATTAATGTCAAATGGGAAAACTTGTTATTATTTTTACTTCGGCCAGTTCTTGTTATGTTTTGATTGGCACTTGTCTGTTTGTTTGTCTGTCATCAGTGTCCAAAACTACTGATCTGAATTTCATGATATTCTGTGGAGGTGTGGGGGAGTTTCTTTGAACCTGAGCTGTATAAACGGACGGCCCCAGGATTTTTATAATTCACTTTCTCTAACATGACAAGATAAGGTGTTAGCCTTGGCGGAAGTGAGTACTCCTAGCATGTGACCCCCACAAACACTTAAAGAACTGGGGCAGAGGCCCAACGAGACGGAAAGAAAGAAAGAAAGATCTGCGTAATCTGCGTGATCCGACCTTTCAAGTAAATTAATCTTGCACAGATATCTAATCTCCAAAGTCATTAACCTTCTCTCAAACTCATAAACAAAACTTTTCTTCTGCATAGGACTCATAAAGGTCACCATGTGGTTGTAGTTAGAAAAACATTCCTTCAAAATCGCATCCTTTGCTTGGATATTTTATTCTTGTGAATCACCTCTTGTTAAATAGTTTTTGCTCAAAGATCATTTGGCTGTTTGCCTCTCGCCGGAGCAGACGTGAGCTCAGCGTTTCATCGTCTGCAGCCTCTGCATGTGTGATTTTTAGGGAGAGGAGGAGAAATGAATACAAATGCATTCGTGTGCGTCACTATAATCCCAAAAGATAGCATCCAGTCGGGGGTTAAAGCCTTGGACTTGTGAGGGAAACCTGCTGGATGCTTCGCAGAACTCCTCCATCACATTAAAAGTGGCTTGGATCAGAGAGCTGAAGCCCTTCCAACCCTGGTTCAGTTGCTCTGTCACCACCAGCACATTAGTTGTTGATGCACTGGGCAGCTACCAAGTGTGGAAGCACATTAGTGCTCTAATGCGAAGCAGGCCGCCGCTGAAAAAGAGCAGACATGCTCAGTAAATCCTCTCTGGGTGAGTGAACCTGATGTTTCTATATGTGGCCTGACAATGAATAAATTATCCCGTCATTTTCGTGTGTTCCGTCGCTGACACAGACTTTGATTTGGCACCAGACGTGAATCCATTTACAGCAGTTGCACAATTAGAGGGCACGTCCTGAATTATTAATGGCAATTACTTACATTAGTATCATCATTATTATTCAGTCAGTTTAAGAGGTTAGCGCGGTAAGTGGTTGAGTGCACAAAGAATGTAACTCTCGACATCTTTGTCACGTGGGCACCGATCATCATCAGACGGAGGAGGAGGTGTCACTTCCCAGTCTGCAATAAATCCACGGAACACAAATAAATACACAACTATATTAGAATGTGTTGCTACGTAACAACAACGGGCTGTGATATATTCACACTGGTAGTAAGTGCATAGAGATGTGTGGGTGCTGTAATTGCTTCTCTAGAATAGCTTTTATTACAACATGTGCTTATTATATAATATAACTCGAACGTGCCTCAGACTAGTATTTACAGTATGTACTGGTACTTTGCTTTACCATTAAAGTTATGTAAGGAATTATAACCTATGTTTACATGATTACATGACTGCATATAAAGATGGATAACATGAATTATCGTGGATTACGTGGCTTCACTTCTTAATCGCCCCCCTGGTGGCTGGCGGAAGTATCAGTCATACACCCCACCTCCTCCATGTTAAAGGAGGGGACATGGACGGAGGTAAAAAGTGCACGTCAAAGATGGTTTCATAAGAATCTGAATGACTTTGACGAGGGCCCGATAGTGATGGGTGGACCCTCTCTAAGACATCTTGTTTGTACACATTCAAAAGCATGAGTGTATTTCTATTTCCTGCTTTTCCTACATGAGCTTTTCGGGCCAATTTGAAGTTTTGTACCTTGATTTTTATAATTTTTTCACTCACTGAAAAAAACAGAGCCTATCTACAATGAATCAGTCGACAGTGGAAGGTGTAGAATCCACAAGAGCTTGTTTCAGTTTACAGTTTAATTGAATTGGGAGGGTGAAACTGATCCCGGCTCTGCTGAGGAGCTGCTGCTGAGTTTCAAGTGATTTGGGGGATAAAGTAACTGTAACTCTTCCTGCTCTTTGCATAAAAGGGCCCCAGAACAGCGTGGATGACCTTATATAAGCCGGCGTGGGGCTGTGCAGCGAGGCAGTGTCCCCCTCACTCATCATGGAGATAGAACGTGTCTTAGGGCTGTTTGCTGACAGAAGAAATATGAGTTTTCTCTTTAAGATATAAATGACACAACAAACTTAACAGGTTTGAGGTCCTGAGGGTCCAGAGGGGACAAACACTGGATGACGTACACTGTATATTCATGTTAACAATGTTAATTAAGACAGAGAAGTGGACTCAGCGTCTATGAGTCAGTCCTGCCACGGGGCTGTCACTGGAGACGTCAAGAGCTGCGAGAATGACTGAGCTCCGTTTGGTTCAATCGTTCTGCTCTGACTTACCGATGGGACTCGACACCAGCGGTGACTGCAAAGCTGTGCTAGCACTTAATGTCGGTAACGGTTTCACCTCATCGTCAAGAAAACAACTCCCTCGTCTTCATCTTCACCATTAATGTGTCCCGTTCGTAGTATAAAGCTAAAACACTCACAAGAAGGGAGCTGTGTTATTTTTAAAACGCATGAGGTTGCAAGATCGCAAACTTCAAAACATGGGCAGCTCTAAGTCTGTAGCTTATATTCGACTGTACCTGCTGAGGAGTTACCTCATGCAACAAGTGACCTGTTACTGACACAAAAATAAATGTGATGCCTGCCCTCACATCATGCATTAATTAAGCTCACAAACTTGGGGGTAACTCTTTACATTTACACCTGAAATCAGCTTTTCTTTGGACTGAACCCACCTGGTGTAAGCTTGTATTGTTTTGATGATGCAATCTTATTGTATTTTCCTACGCGTGAACGTTCCCTGGAAATCCTGTGTGCATTGTATTTTACGCGCACTCGAGAAGCACCTTGTTAATCTGCTTCTGATGGCTTCCCCTGAGATAAAGTTGACTTAATTACTCACAAATGGCGACAAGCAATGAGGTCTCGATTAGGAGAGCGGCTCTTATCTGCTGTCGCGTGTTGTTATGTAGGGCATAATTATAAAAGAAAGAGAGAAAGAGAGACTGCGAGACTGAGCTCCTCGGTTCTAATGAAGGAAACTTTGTTGATTTGCTTAAGTCTCTGGGTTTAGTGAGTGGACCCAAATGAGCAGCAAACTTTAATGAACACAGCAGTGCTGCACTAAAGTGAACTTTAATATATTCTTTGTTTTGTAATCATTGTTACTGTATTAAAGGAATTGAATAGATTAAATATTGTAGAGGCACAAGGGACAGCAAAGCATGTACAGCTCCATAACGCCATCAACAACTCATTAGACTCAAAACAAACAAAAACATGGTGCTTCAGGGTGTTCACTGGGTTTTATCAGTCACTTCCGACACGAGGGACATTCATCCATTCGTTATCTATACCGCTAACGACGCAAGTGTATCACAGAACCAACGTACAGAGACAAGCTCATATTCATACCTACAAACAATTTAGTTTCCTGGGAGGAAGCCAACACAGGGAGAACACGGAAACTCCAACAAGGATTCGAACGGGGGAACCACCGTGCCGCCCTCTCTGCCTCTTTATTTAAAAGCATCTTACTGTTCAATAATGCAAGCATTTTAGCATTAGTTGCACAGAATCAATCCTCTGTAGGACCGTAGTCATATGCGTTTTCTTTTAATCTGAAGACTGAAACCAAAGAGTTTTATTATTCAATTTGTTCCTAACATTTGCAGTTGGAGATAAAGCTAAAAACAACTCTGTGGAAACCTGTTCCAAAAACTTTAACGATGCACAGTTTCGAAGTCGGCGTGTAAACGTGATTGACCGCAACGTGAGGTTGTATTTATTTTAAACGTGTGACTGGTACAAACTGAGTCTGCAGGCGGAGGAGTCCTTGGCTATTATTGGTTGAGAAAGCTTGTTTCTGCTCTGGATCTAAAGGAGCAACATGTGAGAAAGTTGATAGAGGCGACTCTCACTGCTGCTCCTGCTCCGTTCACATGACCAGCGAATGTTTACCTTTTCGTACGTCTGCTTAATGCTCCGCGGCCTCAATGGAAAGTTGAGTGCCTGCCTGACTCACTAAACAAAACATGACTTTGTGTTTGTTAGACTTCTTAATCCAGCGAGGGTGGGCTGGAGTTTGACCAAATAAAATAGTACACAGTAGTGAGATCTGAATCCTTTCCTACTGATTCGGTTCCAGAGTACAAATAGAGGCTGGGGTGTAAAGTCTCAGATATACTCAGACGAACCAACTCCTGGGAGGTTTATTTGATCAGAAGTGTGAAATCATGTCTCTATCTTTTTCCTCTCTGAATGGAAAAATTCCTATAATCTCATGTCCTGCTTCTGTATTGAATTATGTGCCTGTTTTACAACCCAGAGCTTTTAGTGCGGGCTGGATACGGCCGCTCGGTTAATGTCATAATCCTTCCAGTGGAAATTTGAGATTAACTGAGATGTGTCATAGTGTTCCAGACAATAAATACGTGTTACAACCCCATCAATGCTGTAAATGTCAAGAGGAGGTGCAGTAAATTGCTGAAGTTATTGCCTCTTTTAAAAGAGTGACATTATTCTTTATGTTAATGTCATGCACATAACATACGGTAAGAACTGCGTATTGTAGTTTTTAACACGTCACTAAAACTGAAGTAAATAATGCATTTGTTGAGGACCACTTCCCGCAGATCATTAATACACATATACTGCTCTCGTGAGTATTTATGGCTACATGACCGTGTATGTGGGACTTAAAATACATTTCAACCTTGAGTTCATCATAACGAAATGATATGTCACAAGTGGAGTAATGTTTTAATAGCCTTTGGATGACAATGTACTGATGAATATGGAAAATCAGGCTGTGACTGTCAGTGAGGCAAAGAGGAAACAGGTTGGTTGGTTAAAAAAAGGTGATGAGAAAATTAATGGAAACAAACCAGTGAGGGGAGCAAATGCTGCGCGCTGAAATGAGATTGAATATTTAGATTTTCCACATTTGTGTAAACAGTGAGCTAAATCCAAACTGTCATCAAAACCTTTTCTCTCGATCAGAGACCGTGTTCGTTAGTTGAAAGTGACTGAGGCAAAGAGGAAAATGAAATGTGTAAAGTGTCTGTGTGTGTGTGGAGTATACAGATGAGACTGCCTCTTAAATAAGGCTCCAACACTGTTTCTCTCCTTGTGACCTGAAAAGGAAAGGTATTGCAAATGTGTTGGGGGGTGCAGACAGTTGAGATGAGAGTCCAGGAACAATGCTAGTGGAAAAAAAAGGGTTACGGCTATTGTGCCTCTTTGGTTTTGCAGTGGAGAAGGTTATGGAAAATTAAGTTTTGCAAGGAAACGTTGAGGATGTGTAGAGATATTTCTTACAAGGTGTTAAAGTGTGGCGGGATTGTGTGATTTTTTTAATTAGACTAGTCTGGTTGAAATTGTTTTGAAAAAGATTGTAATTAAAAATCAGTTAGGATGTCACATCCATGGAAGCTTCTATTCCTCTCGCTGCTGTAACTCATAACAATCTCTCATTAATGTAATTCTTTCTTCAGTCTTGTTCAGCATGTTCCTGCATTTTGTTTTCCATATTTTAAGACAAATTGACGTCCAGCAATTGCTTTTTAACAGCTCCAATGAAAGTTTATAGCTTGACAGTCATCTTAACAGGATTTTGACCATATAACTCATTTGGTTGAGAAGTGATGTTCAGGGCTCGCTGTTAATATAAGTGAAGACTTGAGCTTTTACTGATAAACTAAAGACCATAGTTGTTTTTCTTTCACTTGTCTCCCTCCACGCGGTTTCACAGGACCAGCACAATAAAGGCCATTATTCATAAATACATTATTCAGTGATGTTACTGAGGTCTACAAGCCGCCATATCTGCTTCACAAACTGGGTTATTTTCAGGCTCTTCTTCATCACTTTTCTGTCACTCAACAGATCCCAAATAAACCCACACATCTGCCAATAAACACCAAATCTGCTCAGAAAAAAAATAAATAATTACAATGCAGTTATTGTCTGCCGCAGTTCATTGGCTATGTGAGCATTAATCTAAAAAAAGAATCCATACGAGCCATTTCCAACGAAATGCCTGAAAGGAAATTACGGTAAATTTGTGGGAAAAGACACTAACGCAAAGCCCTTGAGACATTTTCCTCAATAATGATTAAGAGACGCACTATTACGGCCCAGATTGAGCTGCAAATGGTCTGCGTTGGTTTATTGGAGCTCATTATGTGTACATTAGTATGTGTGTGTGTCTGTGTCCTCGCGTGTTTTGCATTTTGAACTCAGATTTACCCCTTTTCGATAAACAGTGGAGCGGCACAGAACCACAGAAGTGTGATGATTTATACGTAACCCACAAAACCCAGACAGCTGAGCTCGGTGTGCTAAAGTTAGCGTCAGAAAACTGATATCTGAAAAAGTACCATTCGAAGCTCAAGGCCCCAAAAAACTAAATTACAACCAGCCTCTGTTGCTATAAAAAGCCCAGAACGCAGCCAGTCACATGACCACGGTGGAGAAGTTCTCCCCGAGGATCACACAATGTCACGAAAAGTGGCTCTCACACACACTTCTCTCAGACGGGTGGGGGTGTTATACCAGCTGGATGAGTGTTGATTATCTGCCCAAAGCACTGAGCTGTCTCCCCGGTGCCTGGAGAGCTCCAGGAGCCTCAGCTCTTTTCTGCCTCGGTATAAGTCTGTGTCACAATAAAGAAAATCTTTCCACATCAAGCACGGTAGGCTCCTCAGCCGTGTGGAAAGCGTCTAAACACTGAGGTGAGAGGTGAGAAGCTATTACCGCTCACAGAACAAACGGGAGAGCTTTCATTTGCCGTCCTTATCATAACAACCTGAAGTGATTTTTCTCACAAGTCGCTGGCTCCTGACGGCTCCGACCGTCCAGAGAGTGGGACAGTGTTGAATGCTTTGGTAACCGCAGTGTTGTATTAGCCTAACGCTACTCCAACTGGCTCCGAGCGCTGGAATGATTCGGTCCGACAGCGCCAAGAGACTGCTGCTCGCCCGGCTTATGCAGAGTCTCCCCGGGGAATTTGTTTTCCAATTTGTTTCCAGCATCTGCTTAATCTCTCAACAAGCCAACCTGGATGAAGTGGACTGTCACACACTGGGGCGTAATGATAATAACAATAACAGTGATAGGTGAGTTGTGTTTACCCCCGAGGGCCGCGATCTGAACGCGAGCTTATGAGTACACATTTAATATCCATACAAAAAAAAAGTGCCCCGTGACAACCTTGGGCTAAAAAAACAGGCTGCTAACCTATTTTCTCTGGACTAATCCCAATATCGCTGCTGTCAGAGGGGTTGCGTCTGCTCCTGATCTACATGCTGATGTGTGGCGGCGGAAAACGGGTCCAGGGTGTTTATTGCTCATGGCAATTGACACAAATGGGAACAAAAGCAATCTGGACTGTCAAAGATGCAGTTAAAGCTTTTTAGTTGAATTGATGGTACCATGATGACACTGGGCTGGTTTGTTCTCTGTTCTGTGTTTTACATGAAGCGCAATATAGAAATCCTTTGGCACAGAGAAGAGTGCAGAGCTCCACCAAGGCCCGACAGTCGCCCAGAATCTATCAAGCTGCACCATATTCCACACACTTGATTGAGGTTTTTTCTTAATGATCCATGTTTTACTCCTTGGGAAAATGTTGCAAAATTCCCTATCTTGCAATGTTAAAGACAGTAGAAAAAAAATCCTGGATACGGCCCCTGATCCGCACCAAAATGTAATGGGTTGTTATCCATCTCAAATGATTGGGAACCTCAGACTCCATCATGAAGCCCCATGTTAAAAATGTCGTTATTGCTGTAGCTTTGCTTCAGGAACCAGTTAGATCATAACTAACAATCCAGAAAGGTTGATTTGAGAAATAGATCCATTAGTCTGAAGTCCGATCGAAAGGCTAACTTCTATGATAGCAAACCAAACTATCAACTGCGTTCACGTTGAAAAAGAAATCTCCTAGTTGTGTTTGTGCTTAGGCTTCCTACTGGATGCCTGAATTCAAAGTCAATCAGGGGCCCAGGTGCATTTCAATGGACTTTTCGTGGCCCCGAGCAAAAAGGACCTTTTGAACTGAACCGCTCAAGCTAGTCTTCAACCAAAATCTCATATTATTCAGCCTTTGGCAGAAAGCTAGTGGCTCGGAGCCTCATTAGGGGATTCCTGACCATGGTGTCGTTGCTGTCTCCTGTACACAAGCGATCACATAATTGAAATATTGTTGTTGTGTTCTAACATTAATAGTCACTCTCTGGGGCCCCCCCTTTCACCTCGGGGGCCCAAAGCAATTGTCTGCTTTGCCTACCCTGTTGCGACACCCCCACAGGGGACTGAAGGCACCAGTTTGCAAGACTGTCTGAAGATGTTCACAATGACTTTTCCCTGACATGAACCAAGTGTTTTACTTAAGTGAAACTGAGATAACATGACCCTCAGCTTAGTAATTACTTTACTTCGGATCCATAATCACATTTTATTCCTGCTGATCTCCACTCAAGCCGTTGTTGCCTTTGCTAGATATTGCGGGGAAAAATGGCATTTGACATAAGTGCTGCATTTGAATGTAATCTGTGGTTTAGCAGAATTGTGCAGTGGCAATGTTCTTTTGTTTCTTGCACTCAAGAATTGTGTAAAAGGACGGACACCATAGCAATGCGAGCCCATTCTTATCTGTGAATATGGATACACTGGTTGTAATTTCCAGAAAGTGGTCTTGTGTATAAACAGTTGACTCATCTCCGCCTGGTATTGGCTCACTCTGTCTTGTAAATTAAGGTTTATTTTAAGGACACAAAGTAGGAAATTGAACAACTGCAACAGGATATTTGTTTTTTACTGTGTTCAATTTTGCTCACATTAAATTGATCATGTAAAGCTTGTGAGTAATCCTTAGTTTTTTTACTACACTACATTAATGAGGCAGTACCTCCTACTTTTATTGTCCAAATCCAAAGCAGAAAGCTTTTAAACTCCTTCTTTGGTGCTGGAACAAAAAGACGTCACCAAAAAGACATCTACACTCGCTTGCCAGTAAACCTACTCGCTATCATTACAACATGAAACGCATCATGGCTACTGACATTTATGGTCTTCGGTTACTGTGCTCTACATCACCCATTAACAATAAGACACTTTTGTTGTAAGATTCAGGGGAAGGTTTCGTTTTATAGACGTGTAAATAACACAGGACAGGAAACATGGCAGGAGGGGAAATAAATCACTGTTAATTTTTACGTGAAATGTAACTTAGGTTAAACCAGACAAGACTTCAACCCCAAATAACCATTGAGGCTGCAACAAGATGAGTTTGTTGTTTAATGAATTAATAGGAGACACAACTTTGTCCGTCATTACTGAAGAAGTGGACGGTCGGGCTATTTCTGCTCATAATGAATCTCGGGCTGAGACATAAGCTGGAGTGAAGTGACATTTGAATGTCCTTATTATCGTGGTTTCAACCTCTCCAGGTCCCAGACTGTCTGAATTCACCACAGGAAATATCACTGAATAACAAAAAACAGATTTAAAACCCAAGAAGGTAATTACACACCCGACACCAGCTGTATCCACAAGATTCATTGTAATAAGTTTTGTATAAACTGACACGATGCAGGTTTACTTCTCCAAGTAGGTTAGAACAAATGCTACGGGTGGATTTCTGCAGATACCGTGTGACTCAGGTCTGTTGAGGTGAACCCGCAGACTGAGTGGAGGTGGAACTGATGCTCCGCTCCCGGTCTGTCTGCTCCTGCCATATGGGCGGCCCGAGGCAGTGGTTACCTCACCGAGGTGTCAAGGAGACCTGACACATAGATAAAACCGGACGGCCATTCAGTCGTAGTTTGGACAAAGTTACGACACTGTGTGATTTGATCTGGACATCGCACACACAACATGTAGCGTGACGCGTTCGCATGTCACAAAGAAGCAAAAGCAGCAAGAACTTCGTTGTGGTGGAGACACATGATGTTTTGTCCGATTTTCTTTCCTATGTCAGAGTTAAAAAGCCCGAAGTTCGTAATAAAGTTTCCTATACAAGTCGGAAGCGGTTGACCGAATCACAACAGAGTTCGCCAGCTGGCCAATCAGAGCAGAATGGGCTTCATCAGCAGGGGGGGGGGGGGGTCTTAAAGAGACAGGAGCTAAAGCCGAGTGTTTCAGACAGAGGCTGAAAAAAGGAGCTGCAGCAATCGACAGTATGAGAGAAGTGATGAGTTTTCGGAACATTAGAGCATTTAAACCTTTTCAAGTAATAACCCAAACTAAAATTATAAACCTGAATATGAGCAGAATAAGTGTCTTTTAAAGTTTGACCTCAAAAATCGCAACTGCCAGTGAATTTCTATCTTATCATTATAAAACTTTAAAAGTAAATACAAGTTTAAAGAAATGCAACAAAGGAAAACTAATAAGAATGTTTTTTTGAAAAGCTATTTGTTCCTGTCAAAAACCTTTTTGTCTCCACGATTCGTGATGTTTATCTACGTAGCTTTTCCAGCCCATTTAAATGAAGGCATTCTAGTTCCTTCTGTGACTGACAGACAGGATAAAACAGCATTAAGTCAAATAGCTTTTGTTTTTTGGTTTTTGTTTTGTATTTGTTCAGATTTCTCAGTTTAGCACCAAAAAACAACTTATTTCTTCAGTACAGAAGAGGCTGAAGAGGCTGACAAGCACCAGGCCGTGTGGTAAGGGGTTCATGTAGCAGCTTAATAAGATCCATTACTTGATTTAATTGCCTCTGCTCATTAAGTCAGGTACCAGCATTAGTCTCGTGCATCAAATAACATGACACATGATAGTTGGAAACAAGCCCAGTCAGGCAACTCAGCCAGGAGGTTGATGGGCACTTGTGTCTCAAGTAGAAAGCCATTGTCAGAACCACACAGACCAAACCGTGTGTTTGAATGTATCTTGGTCAAATCCCATTTCAAGATCACTTCTCTGTGAATCTGGTGGATACAGGATGATACGTCTCTATTTCATTGAGAATTTAATATTGGCCGTTTCTGCAGCTTGAAAGTGAAACAAATTGGAGATCATTTGTTTCACTTTCAAGCTCAAACAAAAGTTGAAAGAGTAAGAGCTATTACATCCCAGCTGAGGTTTGAAACTTTTCCAATTTCACTATCTATCTATCTCATAGTTACATTTTCTTAACCTTGTCAGATCAGCTATTCGCAAGTTAGAAAAATAACCCCCCCAAACATAATATTCTAAACCATTCATCATATTCTACTTTAATATTCAACATTAAATAATGTGAGAACTTCCTTATATGCCACCACAGCATAAAGCCAAACATGAGCCTCAAGCCCCTGTAAATGGAGACTTCTAACAAAATGTTGACCAAATTTTAAATGAACTTCCAAAATATAAGTTATTGTGAATTAACGTGCAGATCCACCCACCGACATGCAAATATCAGGAGTTTTAATTGAAATAAAAACCGTTGGTGGTGTTGATTATCCAGCAAGAAGCTGTTAAACCATTGATTTTGATTGTTTATCCAGCTTTCCCACTGAGATGCATGATTTTAAAATTCATGAAGCAGCTGGATAGAAATGCAGATATAGACGGACGTGTCCTGGTTTTGCTGAATCTGCCCTCGAAGAATTCCAAAACATAAGGATAGCTTCTGCATATCATCAATTTTTTGCACAAAATTCTCTGTGCAGCCTGAATGTTTATCATTGTACCACTGTCTGTCCTTTTGTCCTCTCATTTAATCCTGGCTTTTTACCTTGTTGTCGTCCTTTTTGCTGTGTAATCTGATGCATGTGTGTTATGTGCCAGACTACGCGTGCCCCCCCCTTCGCCAGCACGTCAGTTCAGGACAGCATCTGCTCCCTGAGAGCAGCTGAATGAGCGGAACGGGGGCCAGAACATGTACGAATATATCAGTGGAATCAGGTGACGGAGGCAGGTGACTGTGCTGCGCAGGCTGCAATACATCTCATTGAATTAGAGAGCGAGGCGACAGGGAAACACAGAGAGAGGAGGGCAGAGAGAGTCAGGAGCTGAGTGAGGGAAGAGGAACAAGAAGGCAAGACGAGCTATTTTTAAAAAAGCATTCAGCTGAATAAAACATTACCCGGCCGCAGTCCAAATCGCCAGAAATCACAAGGCAGGCGTGAAATAACCATGTCAAATTATAACAGGCTTGTCACGTATGTTTAGTTTTTTTAATGACGCTGAGCTGGACTGTTTTCACGTGCATTTTCTCATATGCTGGACCGGAGAGGCTCCTCCAGTGTGTCGGGTTTAACAAGCGTTACGTGTTGTTTTATGTGGTACAGTATCCGCGGCCTCTCCGCCAACACGTGAGACAAAACCATTAGACTCAAAAGCTGTTTAATAGTGTGTGAATATTAGCAATCATCCGCTGATTCACTCTTGGCCCAGTTCCTAGCCGAGATGTAAGTGTGTGTCTCGGCTCTTAACGTATTCCTCAGAAAATGATCCTCGTCATCCTCACCACCATCATCAGCCGTGGCATCTGTGACTAATTATGCACTGTAGCCTAAAGTCTAGCCCGTGCTTCACAACACTTTTTGGTCTGATGTACCAGAACGGCCTCATTAGATGAATCTCTTACGCCGACCGCTTTGCTCCTCATTTATTCTTTTGAAATGATTTTAATCTTTATCTTATTTAACAATATCAAAGTGTCAAAGTGGAGACTGTTACAACACTTCCTCCATTTATCGATTCAAATCTTACATTAAAAAAAAACATTACTTTTAGCAACATATTAGCCATTTTCAACTTTTAGCTATGTTGAATTATCCACTGTTATAGTTTAACCATTACTGTTAGCTTGAGTGCTAACACTTCCAACTCTTTGTTCACCACTTGTAGCTATTTGAACTACAGCTTAAGCTAGGTATTTAAGTTGTTTATTAAACGGGCTACAATTTAAGGTATTTAATTTAACCATATATCAATAACTGTCTTTCGATATATAAATTAACTGGTTTTCCATTACTTTTATCGACATTTTACATTATTTGTAACTAACAATTTCAGTGGTTAATCTATTATTTTCAAGTAGCTATTGGAACCGTTTTCATTCTTTTCGCTAACCATCAACTTTTTGTTTGATTATATGTTTGTCAATTTATATAGTATCATCATTTATTGTGTAGTCTTGTGCCACCTGCTGGACCGGAGTGGAACAACTTGTTATAGCTTTTATACCCGATCTTCCTGATATTTAAATTACGGTGGAAATGCAGATGAACAGATACTTTCCCCACTGCTTGCATTTACAAACTGTTGGGTTTCCGCTACGCTCATTTTGCAGCGGTGGCCCGGGAACCTTGTACACCCCCCCCCCCCACTGACCTGTGTTCTCTTTACATGTTCACTAATCAGAGGTTATTAGTGCAGGAGCAGAACTCAAGTTTAGTTTGTTTGATTCTCTCCAGACTTTATAAGGCATGTTTTGAGGCAACATTTTCTTCCCAGGTATGTTTTGCAATACTTCCAGTTGTTTACCACAGGGAATTAGCATCTCTCCCCAACACAAACAATTACAAATTCCAGTCTCAAATCAAATGTTCTCCCTTTGACTCCGTGCCAACAGAGGCACACTTTCAAAGCAGATAACCCAAATGGAGCAGTGGAAACGGATCCCTCTGTTATTTGAGTTGACCTCTTAAAGGCCTGGAACCAAATCCCAACTTGTTCCTATTAGCGGAGACTACAAATTAAAGACTTCCTACCTTCTAAATTAAGTTTTAAAGCTTTGTGTGTCTTGGTTTCAAAACTGTACAATGTTTTTAAAAGAAAACTTGGCACAGTGCAGAGTCACTCTCTGTTATGTATTAAAAATCAGTTTCTCTCTTCAGTTTTATTTCTTAACCTTATTTTGCTTTTCTTCCCTTTATATTTAATCTCTCATTTCCTCTTCTACGAGTTCTTCCTCCCCCCCCCTTTGTGTGCACTATCTGTGTATGTAAACTCGTGCCGCGGTCCAGCTGTGTTGTGAATTTTAAAAGAAACCCGTATCAACTGTGTATCAGGTACATAAATCACGTGAGTTATTTAATTAGGTAACCCTCCACAGATCTCACACTCCACATGGAATGCCTTGCTTACTGACCTCATGGAAAATTGCGGCCTGCAAAGGTTCCCGCTCATATCCCCTAAAAAGGAACCTACGGTGTACGTTTGGAAAAAACCCTGATAGGGATTTTTTTTTTTTCTCACTGTGAAAGCCAAACATTAGACCAGGATGGAAACATTGTTGTTTCAATGCTTCACGAGATGCATAGTGTGTGTGTGTGTGTGAACGTTGTGACTGTGTTGCATGTTGATGAGAGGTTTTATTACAAGACAGGTAAAGCTGCGGTGCATGGCAGCCGAGTCCCAGCTCGTGATCTAACCTCTTGTCTCTTTGGGTCTTCAGGCTTGTAATGCTTCAGTGTTTGGGCCTCAGCTGTGCGTTGGATGAGAACACATGCTCCCAGGCCCTGATTTGGAGCCCGCGCAGGGGTAACCAAGTTAAAGTGAACCCAGACAGACGCTTTGCCAATGTGCTGTCTCCTCTAGCGTTACATGAGATTGCCTGTGATGAATATATCCAGTACCCGCCGACACCTTCCCGCTCTGTTGTGCAGGCTGCGTGTTCACTGTCACTGCATATAATGAAAGTTTGATTAGAGAGATATTTTTTCCTCTGTTACAGTTTGCTGACAGCAGGGTCGGTATAATGTGGACGCTGACATACCTGACAATATTATAGGTATCGAATACAACGTATAAATACAATAATGTGATAAATAAAGGATCTAAGTTGAAAGGACGATATTTGTAGTGTCACAATTACTCATCAGTAAAGTTGATCTGGTACATGGTGAAAGGAAAGTTGTTGCAGGTGCAGAGTTGAATTTGGTGCATTTGGACATTCGATACGTTCGACATTAATAATTGAATAGAATATACAAATGGACGACCAGCGCTCTGCAGCAGTGGCTGAGACTAATAAATGTAAGTTACGTTTGTCGATCATTACAACAGTAGCAACAACTGATTCTCCAGTTCGGGGGTTCTGCGTGCTTAGTGGAGCTTCACTGAACTTTGCCTACACAGGTGAACAGCTCATCTTCAAGGTTCTACTGACTGAGTCCTGCTGAATACTGACAGATACAGAAGCAGCGGTGGCATGATGGTCAGGGATGTGCAAAAGAGATCCTTGCAATACGTCTCTCCATTCGCAGAGCAGTGCATTGTTGTTTTTTATGATTGAAGTGGATTTTAATGTCAACAAGATGTGTGAATTTGACACTTGAGACCAACGCTTGCATCCTGTCTGGAGGGAACATCGGTTTCTTTTAACCACAACTGCAAACTTTAATAAAGCCTCAAGCTTAGAGGCGGCAGAGATGTGATTCTTTTTAATGGTTCTGGAAGACTCTGAAAAACTATGTATACTCTGTCATTACTGTTGGATAATGTTCAACAAAAGGGCTGTTTTGAGTTGTATTTATTATTTCGGGACAGATGAACTGAATTAACCCGTGGCACTAACATATAGAATGTCTCACTACTCACTGTGCACCTCTGTGTCAGCTGTGACTTATTGAATAATACAGCACTGAAGCCATTAAAACAGCAGAAAGAGCTCGTTCTCTAATCCATAACTCATTGACAACTCATTGAACTCCCACTCATTGAAAATAAATGAAGCAGCTTTGCTTCCTTTGCTTCAGTTTTGAACTCATTGACTCTAAATATTGATATTTCCCTCCCCCCCCGATAAAAAGTATTCCTCCAATTCTTTGCTCTCGCTCTCATTACATGGACATTACACAGCATCTGTCAGCAAGGCCTTGTGGGTCAAAAGCCGGACGGGGTAATGGAGGGAGGTGGGAGAGCCAGAGCTGTGTTTGAGCGCCTGAGTAAACAGTCTCGGGGTCGTCTGGAGTTTGAGGTGTCTGTGATTGAGAGTCGATGGTGGCCACTTTACACAGAGGTAGGACACAAGTCGTGGGAAAACCAGATTTAATGATTAACTTTTACTCTAAAATCTTTGTGCGTCCTCCGTGGAAACGTTTGATGCTCACGTGTAAGATAAGAACTACAGTTTGCCGTGTCGTGTAATGACATCCTTGGCCAGACGCAGCTGGAGAGGAGAGCGAGCTGCGGCGCAGGCATGCTGGGAAGCAGCGTGTTCGAAGACAGTCTGTACCAAACGGTTGACACGACCAGTGTTTATTTGCACATTTGAACAGAACATTCTCCAATCTGCGCCGCGTTGTATGGACGGTGTAAACGGAGACGTGAGTGACGTCACACAGGGCTGGCTGCTCGGGCCACCTGTATGTTGAAGAACTAGGTCAGCCATATAGGGCTGGATGTTGCGATCGAGGGCAACACCTCAGGGCTCAGTGGGGCTCTGCTCGAGGAATTTGTTTACTGACCACTACGGTGATGCACACTGACAGTGACGTCCAACAAGGGAGATGTAAGTCATCACACAAGTTCCCAATCCAGTTCTCTGCTGCTGATGTGAGGACTTTCAAAACTTTGTGTTTTTGTATACACATAGACTGTTTATAAAAAATGGATGACGTGCTTCTGATTCCTTCCACTATTCAGAAATGAAGCCAAATAATCCCCGATACGAATTCTGCCATCTTGTGCCAAAGACGTCATTTCGAGCCAGAGTCCCACCGAGACACGCACTCGACCAATCGCGAGTCAGAACTGTCAATCTTGACATTCTTTAAATAACTCTTAAAACCAAACTTGCAAGAATGACCCCAAATGACTTATACTGCAACCAGCCACAAGGGGGCAATCAAGAAACTTTTACTTCACTTTCGGGAAGCCGTCACGTCGTCCATTAGACTCTGGTGTCTATACCACTTACATTGAAACTTAAGCCTCTCAGTCGGTGTCTTATCTTTTACATAAGTCGTCCGGTGTTTAATCTATGTTGGTATTTTTAATCTATTTACCATCAGTGTTGAACACTCTAGGGATTTGGAAGATGTGGCCCACTCTCTTTTAAAATCCTACTGTTTCTTTCATGCTTTTAGTTTGATTTACTCACTCAAATCTCTCTGACCTCCAGACAGTATATAACGGACCGTAATCCAGATGATTTAACTAAGAGCACAGAAAACAAGTTTATGCAGTTTATGTTTATTTGTCATTTTCTGGATTGATTGAATATATATCTCATTTGTCATTTGTGTCCAGTTTGTCAATGGTTTAATATCATTTGCTGCTTTTTCTGCACTTTTTTATTTTAGTTTTTTGGGAACGCTGCTGTCTTATGAATGGATCTGGTGGTGTGTGATTGAGTTAGTACGTTTTTCTATTTAGCACAATTTAAATGCTTGGGCAGTTTCAGAGCTCTACGATGTAACTAAATCAACCATAAATCCATCATGTTTGGTTGTTATGGCTGCACCATGCCATCAACTGGAAATATTTCAGATAGACTGTATATCATTTGACTAAAAATGTTCTGATGTATCTGATCTTTTAGAAATGATTTAGAATCCACTGAAGTTTAAAATCAAGCCATGTAGGTGGAGAGCAACAGTTTGCAATGGAGTGAAAGCAAAAGAATAACAATCTACACAGGAGGGTTAAAGAATATCTCAACTAAAACGGCTCTCAGGGGAGCGTGTGCCTCCGCCAAGGCCCAACAGTCCCTCAAACTCAATCCAGCTGGCACCAAATTTCACACTCATAGACTTCACTTCTCTGAATATGCCTGGGGGGGTTTTTTTCATCAAGATCTCAGTATTATTATTTTTAGAAATTCTCAAAAATGTTGGAATATGTCCCATCTCGCAATGTTGGGATCTGCACCAAAATTTAATGGGTCCCTCCTGAACCCACAACGTATCCTTCTGCCAAGTTTTGTGGAAATTAGTTGAGTAGTTTTCGTGTAATGTTGCTTACAAACGCAGACAACATACGTCATCTATTGGCAAAGATAATAAAAAATTGTGCGTGAAAACCCTGCACCACACACGCTGACGGGTGTATTAAATAGCGTTGGCACTGACTAGTCTCCAGGAGCACAGATGTCTGAGGACATTATCAGTCTCCAGTGAAGCCCAGAGAAAGAGAGAGAGAGAGCAGCTCTGTCACCAGCACCTCTGTTACTGAGCCTGCACGTCCTGAAGTCTCCTCCAGAGACCGTGAGGCGACTTTCCATCCTGTCAGACGTGTAATGTGTACATAACATGCCAGGTTTCATAACACCATTTTATTCCCCCTTGTGTACGCATCTGTCATTTGTATTTAATTTCATCCCTGGCTCCTGAAAACATATATTTCCCCCCTTGTGGTTTTGTTTTGTTCTACGTATTGTGGACATTTGAGTCACTTGTTGGGCTCAGCAGCTGTTTCCTTTTTTTTTCAAACTAAAATCCTGATAGATTGATAGATAGATAGATAGATAGATAGATAGATAGATAGATAGATAGATAGATAGATAGATAGATAGATAGATAGATAGATAGATAGATAGATAGATAGATAGATAGATAGATAGCACATAACACACAAACTTTAAGATCCAAAAATACAAATTCTAGAAAATCCTTTCCTCATTGAGGTGAGGCGATGTGCTTGATGAATGGGTTCTAGTTTCTCATTTTGTTGGCAAGAACAAATTGTGCCTGGTAATCAATGAAAATGTAATTGAGTGACGTGTAACTGGAGCCCTACTCACCACATTATGCCTTCCTTTGGATGTATTTTCAAAGCCTGTATTTATTTATTTTTTTACCCGCACCTAATTAATCAGGCTAATGAAGAATCCTTAGTTAGCCTGTTGGTGTTGTAGACACACACACACACCACACACACACACAACACACACAGGGAAGGAGGATGCATTCAGATAAACTAGCAATCAGACTAAAAGGTACAGCGAGCACCGATGGTTTGCATTGCTACAGACGAGCTGTGTAAAAGGATATCAGACGTTTAATTTGAGAAACTGAGTGAGGGTTCATATGGCACGGCACTGAATAAAGCTGCGAGCGAGCCCATCTGCTTAAGTGAATATGGGAGGATTAAAACATGAGAAATTAATTGGAGGGTTAAAAAAAAAAAACATGTTACAGACCCGGGAAATTAATTCTCCGAGTGACTAAATGTTTAGGAATGGGGAAAGATATCGTACAGGAATATTTGCTCTGTCTATGAAATGATTTGTTTTGAAGCATTTAAATTAGGAACAGCCTGTTGCTGGAGGCATTAGCTTAAATGATTGGCTGTAAATGATGGTTCGGTAATGAGAGGCAGCAGTGAGGAGGGAATGAGAGCTTGGAGAACGGTGCACCTGTGTTCAGCTGACATTATACTAAGCCTCCCCTGCTGTGTTAGTCTTTTAAAGGCTCTTATCTCCTTTCAATGTTATGCTAATTTTCATATTTTCTTTTACATGATAATTACAGAAATTAGGTTATGAGACAATCAATCTCAGGCTGCGGAGAAGTCTTTGATATGCTGGAAACCGTCCTCACACACGTCGACAATCTGCACTAATTTTAGAGGAATTACTCGTTTTCTCCGAGAGAAAAAAATAACCAAGACTGTAATTTCCCAGATGTCCTCCTCTCAGGTTTTTCCCGTCTCTCCATGAAATATGTGCAAAATAGTCCGCAGGTCACTCCATCATGATATCATCACTCTTTTGAAACAAGATGTGTTTCAATATGAAAGCTACAGCCTCAGAGGAGTCTGGGGCTCCTCAGATGTCCATCAAACCTCGGCGGCCCTTGTTTTTTCACCTTTCAGCTGGCCTTTTCCTCCGCCAGTTGGCAATGACAGTATTCATGTAAACAGAGCAAGTGGCCCTCGTGGCCTCCCCCCCACCGCGTGCCAGGACGAGCCGCGGAGACTCCTGTCTCATGATAACTTTGTCACTGTTGGTGTGGGGAGGGAGCGGGTGAAGTTTGGAGGGGAGGGGTGATGTCATGTAGGCCGCTTCGCTTCGCTCGCCACACGCAGAGGACTGCCGGCCTTGTCGCCTCCAGCTCCCCCGTGTCTGCTGCTGACGAGCGCCGCTGTCACTCCGGTCGTCCCCGCGTCCCGATAAGCTGCTCCCCGCTGCCGACAGCCCCTGACAGGCCTTCAGCTCAGCCTCTGCACTCACCTGAACACACTGTCCGACTCACTCTGCAATGAATGGTTAATAAGTGCGTTTACCTTTTTTTTACCCACAGCTGCAGAGCTACGAACCTTTGGGTAAATCTGAACATATTGTGGACTTTCGTTGAGACTGAATGTTTAAAGAGGCGACAAAACAAGTACTGCTTGAGGGGAACATAGGCCGATAAATTATTTAAACAATAGCAAGCAGAATAAATTATACCTTCTCATTCTCAACCTCCTGAAATGGATGCAATAATGGAACTTTTCTTCAGAAAGTTCTGATTTCAATATGCTCACAGTGGCTGAGTAGAACACATTGTTATTCACAGACCTGTGCTGCAACAGACTGACCATTTCTTATGCATTTTTGATAACCAGAAGCCACTGGAGGAAAAACCAAGCTGGTATTCAGTCATAATAAATGTCAACAGGAACTGGTTCATGTTGTGAGAATTGACAATATTGGCACAGCAGAAAGTTTCAACAAACTGCAAGAGGCATATAATCACATTAGGCAATTATAAGTGTGTGAAGAAATAGCTAGCATAACGGATAAATCGCTAAAGCTCCGCTAAAAGTACGAAAACACAGATGACTGTTAGCTAAACAGTTGAAAGGAGCTAAAAGTGATAGATCATGAAAGTAATTGATAAATTATGACATTAAATTAACTAATAAATAGCTGAAATTTTACATTCCACCATTTATCCATATGTCAGCAGTTTATTTTCGCCATTACATTCACCTCAAGTATTAGCAAAACAGGCAGGAAATTGAAATAGCTGAAGGTAAATAGTTTTATCTATCCCAACTATTTATATAGATAGTTGAAATGTATAATATGCACCAGGTTTTAATCATATAAAAGCTAATTTGACAAAACTGACTTAAACCCTGACAGTACAGCTGCATAAAAAAATAGTGACATTAAACATATTTGAATGATCCAGGTTAGAATTTGTTTAAATAAAAAAATATTTGGAACATAACTGGGAAACTGTGGAAGCTACATTAGACAAAAGAATGCTCGATACCAAGGTTAAGTTCAAGGTCATCATTTGGCCAGGGAACAAGTATCTCTGGTAAGATTAACTGTGTAAAGACTGACCCCTAATCACAACAAAGTACTAATCAAAAGCACAATTTATTCCTTCCACAAATAGTAATAGCAGCACAGCTGGGTAAGCCTTAAACAGATTTGGCAGCTGACAGACATGTGATTCAACCGCACAGATCAGTGTGACAATAAAACCCGACCCCAAAGAATGAAATCAGCCCCGGGAGTAATTACATTCTCACTATTGTCCAACCTTTTTCCATTTGCTGATCCCATTGTTATCGGGGACATCATCTCCCCGCTCCCGTGTGCAACAGGTCCACTTGTGGTAAATTTATGTCAGGCAGTAATGATGCTGCGTGCGACGGCCTCGTATCCTGTGGGACAATGGGAGCGAGAGAAGGACGTTATGAGACAAAAAGGGTGACGCGTAACCTGAAATGTGCCAGAAGGAAGATCAAATCTGTCCTGAAATTCATGAGCTGTGTACCGTGAGTGCATACAGAATCCCTCTGTGAGTCATGCCTCATCTGACACTGGCAGGTGTTGAGCAGCGGTGTTGCCCAAGTGGCCATTTCACTCACATAACATCTTTTAATGGAGAATTAATTAAAAGGAAAGTTAATCCTCCAACCTTTGACAGGAAGTTTCTTAATGAACTTATTTGTTGCTGCAAATGTTTCATCTTTCTCTATTCTTGTTTTTTTGGACTCTTCCAAAGACTCAGCGGAGCGCACACAAACTGCCCTGCTGACTTTTGCTATTCTACTGTGGGGGTCCTATAATCTGAAGATCCAAAGGACTGCAGGACACCCTATGGTGTTCTGTTTATTTGATCTGGAATAATGTAGAGGGCTAATTAGGTGCAAATGCACTCATTAGCCGAAGCCACAGCACAGAGACAAATTGTCAATGAATAATTCAAACTCCCTCTCCCTTACACGACATCAGTACTTTGCTATTCCCGCCACACCGCTGTGCATTCTCAATTCCAATTGCATTCTGGTGCCGTGAAATGAAGAGTCTTTGAATTTATCAGAAGTGCTGCTCAAAGAATACAAATCATTTATATCTGTCTGCTCCAGGTTTGACAATCTTCCCAGCCTGCAGCCTCCTCCTCTCAGACCCCTGTCCCCTGCACTGTAGATTTAATTAGTTCTGCCCTAGTAAACCTGCTCCTTTCTCCTTCTTTCCCTCAGGATATGGCCATGCAGCCCCCAGCACAGATGGAGGGAAGGTGTTCTGTATGCTGTACGCCCTCCTGGGCATCCCGCTCACCTTGGTCATGTTCCAGAGCGTGGGTGAGCGGATCAACACCTTCGTCAGGTACCTGCTCCACCGCCTGAAGAAGTGCGTTGGCATGAGGCACACGGAGGTCTCCATGGTCAACATGGTGATCATCGGTTTCATATCTTGCATGAGCACATTGTGCGTCGGGGCGCTGGCCTTCTCCCACTTCGAGGGATGGAGCTTCTTTCATGCCTACTACTACTGCTTCATCACGCTCACCACCATCGGCTTCGGGGACTATGTGGCGCTGCAGAACGAGCAGGCTCTGCAGACCAAGCCCGAGTATGTGGCCTTCAGCTTCATCTACATCCTGACTGGTCTGGCTGTGATTGGAGCCTTCCTCAACTTAGCAGTGCTTCGCTTCATGACGATGAACGCAGAGGACGAGAAGCGGGATGCAGAGCAGAGGGCGCTCCTCGCTCACAACGGTCAGGCGGGCGGACACATTAACTGCTCTGCCGACCCGGCCTCCTCCTCCTCCACGCCGTCTGGATGCGGTGGAGGGAGCGGGGCGGGAGGCAACGGACCAGCGAGCCGAGGCCTGCGTAACGTGTACGCTGAGGTGCTCCACTTCCAGTCCATGTGCTCCTGCCTTTGGTACAAGAGCAGGGAAAAACTGCAATACTCCATACCCATGATCATCTCACGGGACCTCTCCACCTCGGACACCTACATGGAGCAGGGAGAGGCCTTTTCCAACCCCCTCCACTCGAATGGATGCGTGTGCAGCCTGCAGCGTCACTCGGGCATCAGCTCGGTTTCCACTGGTCTGCACAGCATCAATACCTACAGAAGACTCAATAAACGCAGAAGCTCCATCTAAGCCGAGAGGAGTTCATGCTCTAAGGTCAAGTCCCACTCGAGTCTACCATGTGGAGAGGGAGGGGCCCTCCTGCCGTGGCACTAGATTAGCTGTGGACATCGGGGCGCACAACTCTGGTCCAGAGGAAACGCAGTACTCCTCATGTTTGCCTCTTTCTGGCACTGAAGCGCCCGCCGCTGCCGTCTCCAGACTCCAGCCGTGTTTTTAACTTCCATTAGCAAAAGCACAAACCATTTAGGACAACTTTGTTCCTGAGATATTGTGCTAATGGTCGATTGAGAAGCATTCAAACTTTGGAACTCTTTCAGTTAGAGGACAAGGAAAAAGTGTGCGCGGTTCTTTCTGCACCTCGGAACTCTAACATAGTCTATTTCGAAAAAAGGGACAAAATACACTGTGAAACATGTTTTTAAGAGGGATTGTGTGTAAACTGTATATGAAGCCCCGCTAAGAAATATTTTCTTTAGTAACACAAAGTCCACTTTTTTCAAAAAAAGACTTTTCAGAGGGAATCTTAGGGTTGTAAGTATTATACTCACTTCAAAATGTGTATATATTTGGACACCTCACTTGTAGAAAGCCTATTTTTTCAGTGAAACTTTTCAAGAGTAATCTCAGTGTCTCCTCCTGTGTGTCTGTAACTAAAGGTTCGAGCCAAATTTTGTTCATCTGCTTCATGTATTTTCCTTCCATTAGAATTCAAATGACAGTTTTGATTGAGAATGAGCAGGAATGGTTTTAAAGCTCAAGAATGGGACACGACCCACCTCTTTGTATTTCGTACGAATCGCTATGAATCTCTTTTTTCATAGTTTCTTCCTGTCGCCTGTTGCTTGTCTTACATTTTCATATAGAACTATATTCTGATCTGTTGGAGCATGTAAGCTCACTCTGTAGATAGTAGAAGATCATATCTTACTCACTGCGGCACCTTAGACGACTGTTGTAAATGCTTTAGGACACTGGAACTCAGTGCACTATTTTATTCTATTTTTTTAACGTAAGTACTTTATGTTTTGTTATGGAAATGATATGCCCTTAATTAATTCATTCTTCTGTTGCTCGTTTGAGATATCTGACTTATTACTCTGTGTTGTTGTGAGTGCTTCAGAGTAGCAGTGCACCTCACGAATAAATGGCCTCAGAGTTTGCACCTCATGCACTTATAGGGGGGGCGTGTGTTCTCCAACCCCAAATAACACACTTGATTCAGCCAACTGAGGTCTTTATGCAGTGTTTATTCTCTTTATGTTTTAGTCCTCTGACTGCGAATCTTACATAATCATCGTTTTATTTTTTGTTTATTTTATTTTATGATGTCTCATATCGGATTTCCGTCTTTTTCTTTTTTCTACTGGAACATTCTGATTAACTGCAATATGCGTGTTAATATTGTTCAGCCTCTCTCAGTAATCCACAGAGGGACTTCAGTCAGTGTGGCTACATTCAAAGCATGTTTGTTTTTTTTCTTTGACATTAATAAAATATGATTTTAAAAGTATTGACTAATGAATTTCTTTTTTGTGCCTGCTTTTCGTTTCATGTTCCCCTGAAACACAAGTAACTGCTTTAATATTGTTGCATATATCAATAAATTAATTACAATAATTATAAGGAGTAAAACGGAAAATGTGACCTGGCCTGTTTGCATCAATTCTTTAAATTAATATTACACTGTCAGCACTGCTTTCATCAGGGTGAACTTTTCAGCCAGGTCTCGACGCCTCGTTACATAACCAAAGTTGTAATGAGGTGACTTTAAGTGTCATGACATTTATTAAAAAACTGTCACAGTCTTATATCTGCAAACCATAAAGTCTTCCGCTTCACTTCAGAAGTACAAAAATGTTCACAGACATAAGTCCCCAGACGTAAGAGTGCAAATTATATATTAATCAGTGATCTGAGACTGGGAAGTGCTTGTTTGGATTTGTTCGTGTCTTACAGAAAGAGGTTTTTAGGTTGGGGGACTATGTGATTTCATGATATCGATGATGGAGTTCCTCATGGAAGCATTCTCGGCCCTTTGCTCTTTTCTTTTTAAAGTGCATTCTCCATATTACCAATTTCATACCTCATACTTTCACTTACAACTGTTGTGCAGATGGTCACAACTACTTTACTTGATTGTTAATATTTCAAAATGAGGAAATTATGATTAATTGTAAACATATGACCAAGGATGCCACTAATCTAAATCTGAGTCCATATCAACTTATTTACTACAAATTATTTCTCTTATAACAGTATAATACAATTAAAATGATATAATGTATATTGTCACTGCATAGATACTACTCATATTGGAGGATTGATAATCCATACTGCTGTACAGCTACTGAACACCTTGATTCCTCAAACCTCTGTATTTAAAAAATGTTCATCATATAATTATAACGACTACTTGTTCTTTGGCTGAATATTTTAACACAAACGTTAATGTCAGAAACAGGCTTAAAACTCACTGTATGTATTTTTTATGCATGTCCATTTCCACTACTGCCCCTTCCCCGAATGCCCTGAAACAGCAACTGAGAACATCCTGTCCTCTGAGTCCTCGACAGCTGCAGCCACGATCAGACACGTTTTTGTTGGTTTATTTAATCTCTGATGCGATAAATTCGGGTACATTTAGCTGAATGTCATTCACGCGTTTCTAAAATGTCAATCTCAGCCCCTGTCATGAGGAAAAAAAACCTGACGAGCACTTCTTTGGGACTGTGAGTGTAATCCAAACAAACTACAGTAAATGACGTTAAAACTGTGAGGACTCGTGGGTTTTGAGACTCAAATGACATCTGACAGGCTGCAGTTCTTCATGCTCGAACGGCCGAGCAGGACAAAATGAACTGAGGACAGTTTGAAGGGATGTTTATATTAACACATTTGTGCTGTTTTCTTAACTTATTTCACCACCAGAAAATGTTAATGACCAGATAAAATAGAAAAAATACATTTGGCATATATATATATTAGCTGTTTTGTTGTATAAGGTTATATAAGGCACACGCAACTAAATTCTTAGAAGTGAGAGATGAGTGAAAAAATAATATGGTGATGTAACAGTGTAATTAGAGAGTAAACACAGTATTTGGACTGATTTAGGCTACATGATGCTAAAAAAAACCTTCAGGTAGAAACCAGCTGGAAACACTAAACCCCACCTTGTCTCATTAAAGTGGAAAATCCATATGATACTGAGGAATCAGCTGTCAAATCAAGGCATCGATTTTCGGGGGGAAGAGGCAACGTAAGTGTTTGTGAGTTAACAAGAGAGCTAAAAGCAGCTGGCAGCAGAACAAACACGACACCCTTCATAAACGAAAGGCCATTTTTCAAAACCTTTCAGGCGTTTGTGCTTTTAAACGTGTGATTTCTCAGTATTTTCCTTTTCGTTTTTTTCCTCTTAAAGAAAATGATGCACAATCACCATTTACAAACACACAACTCCATGTTTCCCTCGTGTACTTTTCTCCTGTTGCTCTTTTTCCCCCTGAGACATGGAGACTTGTCAAACACAAGAGCGTCTTTCCGCAGTATAATCTCTGGGATGAGTTTCTTTTCAGAGGCAGTGGAGCATATTCACAGGAATAAGTGGAGAGGATGACGCTGGTTGTTTAGCGGCTGATGGGTTTCTAATCTTTTCAGAGCCTCCACCTCTGAACGTCCAGTATTCAGTTCCACTAACATCTCGATCCCACCGCAACAGGAAACTGAAAATACGCCAGGACCTTTATCTCGCAAGGCGGTTATGCCATTAACGGGCTGCTCGACTCTCTGCTGTTAATCACATAAGAGGGAAATGTCTCTTTACGCGCTGAGAACCATCTCTCCTGGAGGAGAAGCGGGGGGTTGTGTATTTTTGTGTATTATTGTGTTGTAAGAATTACAAATTGCACACTTTGCCGTCTGTCAGTGTGTGGTATTTGATCTTTTGAGCACTAAGCCACTTTATCTTCGGCTTCCATGGGATTGACAGCAAAGAAACACACTAATGGTTCCCACACAGGGGAGAAAAATAAACAAGATGACAGCCATCAAATAAACCTGCACGACTCAATCCCCATCTTTTGAAATGGGACTTTCTCTGTTTGTCTTTCTATGTTTTCATTATTTCTCTTTGACTGGTAGGTTGTTGTTTTTGTTATATTTTATTATTTTTGTTGGGTTTTTTTTCTCACATAAACACAGCAACATTTACAAGAGGTTGCATGAACGAGTTTAGGATCATTGTATCACATCATTGTTGTCAAGTTTCAAGTAGGACCCCTTCTCCCCACATATACATTATGGATGTGGGCCACTTCAGGCAATGATGCAGCACTTCTGGTCTTCTTGTGGCCCCAACCAAATTGATTTGCACCAGTTGTAAAATAGAAAATGTGGCCCAAATATCCCGAAACAACTCTGGGCCTTTTTTTGGCAAACATGCGGAGCTCTAAGCAAGGTTCGATCTGGATGAGAACCTAAAGGGGCCCAGGAGGTAAATGGTGTCTCTGGCCCAAATAGCACCGAAATTTTGAAATTTCCATTTCCTGCTCATCCACTTGACTGGTGATACGATTTTAATGGACATATTTTGATACAACACCAGCTCTCATTAACCTCACATTTGTATAAATAAAGCAAAATCAGAATTGAGACATGGCCCAGAATAATACAGCCGTTGTTTCTCGCTGTACTTTTGTGGAAGAATATTAGTTCGGCAAAGTTCCAAAGCTGGTATATCTATTTTTTTCTACTTTTTCCTACTGTGTAGTTGACACCTCTATAACCCATCACTACAGAATCACACCGAACATGTGTTTTCTCAACGAGAAGAGATGCAGCCTCAAGGCTCCTTACCTCCGTGTGCTTGTTTTTCTGCCCTTGAATTTCAGGTTTATTCGGGTCAGATCGTTTTTCTGACGAAAGAACAAGAAGAGGATTTATGTAACCGAAATATGTATTTAAAATAATGTAATCGAATAATACAGGGTGTTAAGTATCCATTATGTTTGCCTTTATGTAAGAAGAGAGATTTCAACGTAACCGTCCGTATGCATGTGTCCGTCACCTTGTTGTTGTTGTTAAGCAATACATCCACTAGAGGGCAGTGCAGAGTCGATGAGTTTCTGACAACATGGCGTCGGTGGCGATGTCGGGCTAATGTAGCTCTTAAGAAGGTTTGTCCACGTGCCCTGTTGAAATGACACCATATAGATGTCTGTAGCTTCTTACACAATTCACACAAGTCTTGTTCTCAAAAAGTAACGCCATCGTTTCGTCTCTTGCGTCCGTATCCGCAAGCTTTTAGAAGACTTGCATGAATACAGAGGAAATTACCACAACTTTCTCCGTCTCTGTCACCTGAATTAAGCAGACATCCGGTTCAGAGCGCCTCTAATGTGATTATTTGAACTAAAGGGAAAATGGCATCTAGCAACAAGGATGGTCTGACATTAGTGGTGTTACATAACTGTGACCTCCAGCTCTGCTGCCATTGACTCTGGTACAGTACCCCCCCCCCCCCCTCCCCCCCCCCCCCCCCCCCCCCCCCCCCCCCCCCCCCCCCCCCCCCCCCCCCCCCCCCCCCCCCCCCCCCCCCCCCCCCCCCCCCCCCCCCCCCCCCCCCCCCCCCCCCACCCCCCCCCCACCCCACCCTCCATCTCCCTTATCCTCTGTGATCATTCCACATGCGTGGCTTCAGACACAAGCCCGGCTTTGTGGCCAAACAGGCTGTGGGCACTCGCCAAGAGGTTCCTCTGATCGGCTGAGACCGAGAACGAGCGGAAACACCAGCCAGAATGGAGAACATGCAGAATCAGACCGACGGCCATGTTACAGGTTTGTCAGTGCAAACACTGAGGTGCTACAGTGAAATATGAACCAGGGTGAACAGGTAACATTTATTTTGAAGGAGTTTGGTAAATCAAAGTTCACACAAGATGTCACGAGTTATGTTTCTCTTTTTTTCATTATAAGAAGATAATAAGTCGCTCTTATCTTTTTGCTAAAACATTTAAATATACCTCTGCCACTAGAAACCATAGAGGTTAGCTTAACATAGAAACTGTTGTGTTGGCCCAAACGATTTTGGCAATAAATTAAATAAAGGGGACAAACTAGGAAAATTGTCATAATGAAGCCAACCAACATAAATTCCATTAAATTACAAAAAAGACAATAATCGATGACCTACCCTGGTCCTAATCAGCCTCATCGAGACATGTTAATAAAGATGAAGTTGTTCTTCTGGGGTTATTTGAGTTCGTGCATCTCACTGACGGTTTCATATCAGCCCACAGAGTCAGTGTGGTCGTGCTGGAAAATCCCGAAGATACAGCAATCTGTGCAACTGCAAATTACTTTAAATCCCTCAAAAGTCTGAAAATGTGTGTACACTCCAGAGAACAAGTAAATAAACTGTTGAAGCTGCGTGTGTGCAATGTCGTGTGTGTGTGTGTGTGTGTGTGTGTGTGTGTGTGTGTGTTGTGTGGTTTGTAGGTGGGTGTGTGTGTGTGTGTGTGTGTGTGTGTGTGTGCTCTGCTCCTCTGTTGTCTCTCTCCCTCCATCCCCTGCTCTCTTTCCTCCTTGTTCAATAATCTTTTATTTATACTGAACCATGTTATTTCTCTCCCTGTGAACGTGCTGCTGCCGTCTCGGCCAAGTGAGACGTCCTTTGTCTAAACACCGAACCTGGCGAAGAAAAATTGAATAAACAGTGGAAAATTATATATATATATATATATATATATTATAGAGAGAGAGAGAGAGGCCTTCATGTGGAGTCCCATGTGAGATCTGGTGTAAAGTATCTGGCGTTAGATCACTGGTGCGTCTGTGGGCTGAGGTCAGAACACAGGCCTAATGGGGTTTTGCCAGGTTGATTTGATAGAGCAGCTCTGCAGCGGTGCAATCAAAAGAGATTTACAGGCGTCAGACATCAAAAACCACAAGCTGCTCCTGCAGAGCCGCCTCAGAGCAGGAGTTTACAGCAGGAGGCCTGACGTCACTTTCTCACCTTGTTTGGTTCGAACCTCCTGACCTTTCAGTTTAGTCTGAACCAAACTAAAGGTGTGAAAGGTTCCTCAGAACAATGGACCAACATTGAATCTGAATCAAACTAAAGCATGGTTTTGTTCATTTGAAGTGTGAAATCTGTTTTTGGGATTATGGCAGGAAGCCGAACCAGCATTAAACAATAGAAGAAGAAAATGAATCTGGCAGGATTGGTTGTCCTCTTCGTCTCCAGTGATTTCTTAATATTGCTGGTTGTAACACTATAATGTTATTATAGTGGCTGTAATGGTTCATTCATCTTCTTCACTCAAACGAAAACAAGTTAACGAATGCAAAAGCTGATTTCACAACACACCAACGTCATCTACAATCCAATCAGTGTCAAGTAGGTAGATGCAGGAACAGGTGATGATGACAGGACATGTCACACAAAAGTCTAAAGTGCGCTCCCTGTATTTCCCTGTAATGTGAAACCAGAACTAACCAGATCCAATGTAAACACTGTAATAAGAACCCTGGTCCGGACTTCCAGGGGTTAACCCACAACTGTCACCTAAAGGAAATGATCCATTATATCTCCATTTCGATTCCCATCTTAATCCAATCCGTCTAATCGTTTCAATCTGACACACTTTTGTTCGTTCTTCATTGTCACTGTGCATTGAGTTCAAATCGGAGACAGCAACACACTCTTTCAAAAGAGGAGACAGAGCTTCGGGGGGGAGCTCCGTCACATGTCAACCTTGGATCCTCAGCTCTGCTTTGACAGCCCCAAAAATCAGATCATAATCTTTTTTTTGAACATCCTCACAACATGTCTTGTTATTATATGTTTTAAAAATAGACTGAGGTGAGGAAAAGGACGATATGTGCGTCTGGGAGACACAGAGTCGCATGTGGACTCGTGGAGCAAGGACGAGAAAAACATTCCCAACAAAGCCAAGTGGAGCAGCACGTGCCAGAACAACAGGGAGAGGCCTCAGACACAATCTGCTGTGTTGCTGTCTGAAAGCTCCACAGTCTTCACTCCTCGTGTGTGTGTGTGTGTGTGTGTGTGTGTGTGTGTGTGTGTGTGTGTGCGTGTAAATGATTGAGAGAGGTGCTGTATCACATCACAGCCTCCGTGGCATAATTTCAATTGTGCCCTTTTATCCAGAAAGAACTGCTGAGACCCTTGGAAATGTTTCTGACTTCAGCATGGATTAGCGTCAAGTCGGCAGTGCTGCTCCTGTGTCACTTGTGATTAGGTGTCCTCCAAGAAGATCCGCGGGAAAAATTTGCCAGGCCCTCCGTTCAGGCCCCCGCCCCCCCACACCCTCCGTCCCCCCTCCGCACACCCCCAGCCATGCGGTGAAGCCCTCCGATGGTTAGATAATCTGCACAGATATGAGCTGAAGGGATTGTGGTGAAATCCATACACGCCGCATGTGCCAGATCAACAGCGAGGGACGTGGCGTGGGCCGGAGGAATGTCAAGGGATGTTATTGTACCTGCGCTCAAAGCCACAATCATCATTCCAACACTGCAAATATAATCAATTTGAATTCAGCGAAGAACCCTGAAACCCTCAGAACAAGACAAAGCACAAAATGTGGCTCTAATTAAAAGTTTTTTTCTTCCTTTTCTTGTTTATTTTTACAACTACATAGCAGAATAAATGCACTGGGATAAGCCCATTTGTAAATATCCACCTTTCAGCCCATCACAATTAAAAACTGACAAATCTGAAAAAGAAAAACTAAACAAGTGTAGAAAATGTATCACAGCACTTCTCCCTAACAATTGAGAGGAAATAGTGCACTTGAACAAGTCTAAACTCGAGAAGCAGATGTGTAAATCAAACATTTAATATCTATATCGGTCTATATTTCCATGCAGGCAGAGGATTCCAGTGATTTGCTGGCGTCTCTTAGAAACAGCTCATTAAAAAGCTCTAACGTCTTTATTTAATTCATACGAACTTCACTAATACCACTCTTCTGAATTCTTGCGTGGACTCAGGAGAGAGAACGACAAACAAAGAAAGTGCGGCCCCAGGTGCTGATCTGGAAGCTGGATTTTCTTTTTTCTGTCTTGGGAATACTTAACATTTCAATCCTCCTCTTGTGAAATCTCTCCGAGGGATGAGATGCTTAATTTTTCTTTTTTTCCCCCCCGAAGCCACATGTGTTCGACGGCCTCCTCTTTGTGCCACGTGGGGACTTACGAGAGCACCGCTTCCTGCTCCGCTCGCACACTGAGCGCCACTGGAGAGCGGTTGCGTAAGCGGTGACAGCCCTCAGCGGCCGATGCCTAATCACGACAACTGTCCTGGTGTGTTGCTGATACAGTGGACGATAGTCAGAGAGGAGACGAGTGGACAGGGGGGGGGCAGAGGGTCACAGGTCAGCATCGTCTGCGTCAGAGGTTTTGTCATATTTTTTAAATGCACAGCGTTTTGTTCCGATTTTTGCAAAGTCAGTAATAAAGTTACTGCAAAATAGAAGGTCACAGCTGTCAGTTCTGTGAAAAAGTACACAATTTTTTAAGATTTTGTGACTTTTTACTTTCCTGCAAAGATTTTGATTTGATATTTCTACATTTTTATTCCATTATTAACCGATTCCAGTTCCATGAGACGTCACTACGATCGAACCAGTTCTTTGGAACCCTCCAACTCCCTGCTGAAGCAGATCTACAGTCCAAAAATCAGCAGTGGTTTCAGCCTCACACAAAGAGGATGTGTCTGCATGTCTCTGTGGCCAAATATGGATGTGGGTTACTGGCCTCAGTCGTTCCGCAGCGAGCCGCATCTCCGTCATGGAACAATGTAGAATAATATCATAATCATTTGGATTTTTAAAACGGACCGAGTGAGTGAGTCAGATTGTGAAATCCTGATTTAACTCAACTCCTCTCTTAATCTGACTCGTAAGATTTACAGAAGGGAAAGAACAATATTTAAAGGAGCAGCTCCGACTGGAAGTCTTGCTCAGTGTCTTCTAAGCTTCTGTTTGTTATATTCTGGCATTAAAAGCTTGTGCAATACATTTCCCTGCAGTAAATCTATATATACAAACAGTGCCAGTAATTCTTAGCTGTTATTTTTTAACGGGGAAGGTTACGCTGCAGCCACAGGACGACAGTAAACATCTGATCACGCAAACCAAACAACTGACTTCTTCTGGTTGTTACTTTTATATAAATGACAAGTATAACTAACGAGACCCGGGAGAAGACATTCCCAACATACTTTAGTGTCTGGTATGTGGAGTATTGCAACATACTTGTTCTAATGAGATAAATAAACAGCCAAATAGGATTTTTTTTTTAAACTGTTGTGATGCTGATGTTTAGTATATTTATATTAACCGTGAAGTTGTCTTTAAACTTTAACATCCTGCGTTTACATTGAGAATGTGTGAAAGAGGTTAAAAACTGAGCAGAGACGTTTAAATAATTAGCTAAAACTATTGAATAAACATGAAATGATAAGTTGATAATTGTAACCTTGATAATCAATTGAAATATTTCATGAATAAACAGTTAAAATGTTAAATGAATAAAGAAAAGTTATTCTTTTAACAGTTGAAATTGCAAGTTGAAGTGCAACAACCTGATTGACCTTGTTTCCCGACTTAAAGATGGATGACAAATCCCAATAGTGAAGCCAAAACAGCTCAATCTCCCCTGGTGGCTGGTTGTAGTATAGATTATCAACCCTGCATTTAATTAGTCGTTAGCTGAGACGTTTTTCATCATGGTAACAATATCATATGAAATCGCAATTAATACGGCCACTAGAGGTCGCCTGAAAATAAAATGGGACTTTAGGTTGTAACAAACTGTTTAGGGTCATTTTCTTTAATGGGACTCTCTGATGTTGTTAACTAATAATTGACGATTGGTTTAAATAATTAGCTAACAGTAAAGAACAAATCAAGACGACTCCTTCATCCAACACTGCTAATAATAAGAACAGTATGTGGCTCAGCGTCTCTACAGTAGTGAGCCTAATTTACAGAGATGAAGAGGTCTGACCTTTCGACGAAGTGTGCCATAACCTTTCCATGAGTTACGCCACACGTTTCCTCACACTGCACTCTCTCCTCCCCTCACTGTCTGTCAACCACATTAGCCGTGACGGTCTCCGACTCGTGTTGTTTCCAGCTCCGTGTGAACGTACCGTGTGCCCAGTGAAGAGGCTTCATTGCATTGGAAATAACAGTTATTACAAGGATTCAATTCAAATTGACTGCTGACGTGTTTTCTAAAGGTTAAGAGTTGTCCACGCCATAACATCCTGAACATTTTCAGCCCGACAGTCAAGATTGCACTCGAAGAACTTTTGCCTGCTCGTGTTTACATCTCACTCTTGTGGCTGCAGCTTTGTTTAAAGGCTATAAAATTAATTCCAGGATCAGCAGCATTAATCTACTGTGACAGGATAGGAAAATAAATATCTCATACATTGTGATGTCTTACTTTTCCATAACTCCTATAAGTACAAGTGTGACTGCTACTAAGAGATCATCACCAGGGGGGAGTTGCAGCAGGGAAGGAAATTGTTTGGGGTCCCAAGCTGAGAGGGGCCCCCAAAACAGCCTGGTCCACAGCAATGAATATTTTATGAGAATCCCCTTAAATTCTATGATCAACTACAGGAGACAATGCAATGACACTTTGGACGGAAAGCCCGTAACGAGGCCCGATGCCATTAGCCTTCCTCCCCCAGGTCCCTTTTGCCCAGGGCCCTCAAAGTCCCTTGAAACACTCCTCATCATCACCTGATTCAACCATTTGTTCAACACTGGGTTACGGCTTTCAATTGAGAGAAAATCTGGCATCAAAGTACATTTTGTTTTAAGAGCCCCAATTAATAATAACAATTAATCAGTTAAATATTGTCAAAAATAAGGCAATTTTATGTCATTATTCTATTTCATATCTGTTTCATGCTTTGCTCCGGTTTGCCTTTGTTGCACAACCCCTGTTCCTGCTGATCCTAACGGCTAATTAACTTATTTGCTCTTAATCAATACGGCTGCAGATCTCCACTGACCTCAAGGGTAATCTCTTGAAAAGCGAGGTCACGGGTGAGATGAGCATTTACATTACATAAGCACTGCAGAGTCGAGCCAAATGAATGTACAGTGTGTGCATGTACTCAAAGCCTCAAGGTGCTTTTGTGCCATTGTTTGGTGACAACGGATAACAAACCATGAATAACAAAGAATTCTCAGTATTTCTGTTACGGGCCATTAAAATTCACAAAATAGCCAGGAGGGGAGTTGGTGGAAATAATTGAAAATGATGCATTGCATTGTTTTTTTTGATTGCTACTGTCGTTGAGATTCTCCATCCAGCAGGAATCCACGTTTATTGCTGCATCCTTGACTGCGCACAGCCCCTGTCAGTGTAATAATTCAGTTAACACTAAAACTCATAAAAACTGAAGAGACATCTTAAATTTGAATGCTTTACCTCAACTCCACCCCGAAGCTATGAGGTTATTATCAACCAGAGTCTTTTAAAAATAGAATTTAATAGGTTTTGTTGGGTTTTGCCTGCTGTTGCTCGGCTAATGGAGCAGAGTGGGATAAAACGGGAGAACGGCCTCAAAAGCAGACACGTAAACATTTAGTGTAGATTTATGAGGGGTGACAGTAGATGTCACTTTCACGTGTTATTGCTGTGGAAGTGTTCGTGTTTGGGTGACCAGTGAACACAAAGGAACAGGGCTCAAAGTAAATATGAAGCAGAAAACCAATTACACTGATTGCAGAGGCCAGAAAAAGTCATCAAACAGGTCTGGAAAGATGAACAGTAGCTAAGCAACGGAGGTGATTAGGTTAAAGTCACTAACTGCCACCTGCCTTAACCCTGATCCGAGCAGACACACTGAATATGGTTCATCTCACAGGCCGGCGACGAGTGTGACAGATGATTTTAGAGAACTGGTTAAGATGTTGTTCTTTCAAATGCTTTCACTCTCACAGTAAACTCTTCACGAGCCAACCGGGTCTCTGCTTCCCCACTGAGCCACTGCAGATTCATTAACAGACTCGGTATGAAGGTTTCAGGTCGATCATAAGAAGTAGGGAAGCAGGATGTCTGTGATTATTCAGGTTGTCATGTACAGATTGTAAGTATAAGGGTGGTAACAACCCGATCAGGTCAGATACTCTTTGGATACAAATGGATTTTAACCCATTATAAAGGTGATGTATGGATCTAGACTGTAAATAAAGATGGGGGATTTATCTCCTCCTCCTCCCATTGTAAAGAAATGAGCCACCAGGGGGCAATCAAGATGATTAGGCTTGTTTGTGTGTATATTATTGATGGATTCGATAATAATCACTTAAAAGTCCCTTAAAATCACGTAACTCCTTACTACTACAGTGTTGTATCTTACAAGCGGTCGATTAAGGGTTTATAGACGACTTCTACAACTACTACTATAAATGAAAAATAGAAGAAATTAAAATAAAGTATTTAATCTTAATTTTTTACTGGATTTAATTCAATTAGTAATCTAAAGTAAATCCAGTTTTCATTAAAAGTTTAGATATTATTTGACTATACTAACAGTTACATTATTTTCAAAATATTTGAAATATATCCAAAGCATTTTTATATTGCAACAATAAAAGAGTAATTATGTCACATTTTAGTGACATGAAATAAAGATAAAACATGTTGTAGCAAAGATCTAGGCATTGTAAACCATGTAATGAGAGAAACTCAGATTATATAGGCGATCTAAAGCCTCTGAGCCAGTTGTATTATTGATTACGTTTGTCAGCAGGTGATCTTTGATCCGACCTGTCCTGTGTTTGTGCTGCACTGTGCAGATGTCATATAACAGCTCAGAGTCACGGGATCACAGGCGATGTCTGTCTTAAGTATGCAGAGGTGAGCAGTACTGAGTGGTGGTCATGTATTATTCTGCCCCCAGTGGACACCTCGCACGCTGCCGTGTTTGTGACATGTCAGCGGCCTCAGACGAGCTGGTTCAACCTCACACCACTGGAGGTTGGCTGTTAATCATATGCTTCCAGGCCAGTCAGTGTGAAGTGATGAAGCTCCTGGGTGTTCGTAGCTTCTTCCTCACGGCTGCCACAGACGTGACTCCTCAAGGCCACGTTGACTGTAGATGGTGTTTTTCAAATATCACACCATGCATGTATGAAATATATTTATATGTATATATACTGGATCCAGATATCTTGACACATATTGGCCAGAAATGTGTTGTTGCTGTTTATGAAAAGATAGATGCTTTGATTCTGCTCTAACCATCCAGAGTAGTCAAAAAAGTTTGATGAAAGAATTTGACATGTCTGGCTTCTGTCCCACCGCAGTGATATTATTACACCAGCCTAATTCCAATGTAGATTCACCACAGGTATATGCCCTAATTCTACAAGACAGATACATATGAGTCTAGTCACAAGAACAAGTCCAAGGTTGTTTTTTTTGCAGTCATGACAGCATTGGAGCAGCTGTAGCTAAATGTTAAGTGGTGGGAGCCAAAAGGTTTTTTTACTGCCGTCTGCAGTGACAGAGGAGAGGAGGCATTTCAAGAAGAGTCGCCGAGCAGATGACTTTTTCCTCGCTCCTATCAGCTGTCTGTGAAGTCACCAAAATGCCACTTAGCACCAGTGGAACCAGGAGAATAGCTCACACTGCAGCAAAGAAAGTCTGTGTGTAGTATCCTAATGTTGATGTGCTTAGTTCTGCAGAGAGTTATAAAGAGAATGTGATATAAAGGTAGTCACACCGCAGGCATCACAGGTATCTTGTGATTGTATGGCACAGAAGGTTTAACCTGGAATAACCTAATATCCTCAATTTAGCTAGAAATGTGATCTATTTGTGATTTTTACCTTTTATATGTAGGTTTCCAACGATGTCATCATGAAATCGTCTTTTTTCTGACTCCATAGTGACGTCATGATGATGTCATTCCAACCAAATCCGAACCAGATCATAGAATAGTTTTCCATCTGGCTTCAGGTCGTGTTTATGGATGCACGAGATACATGGAAAAATGCATTTTTACACTGAATGCATGAATTCATTTTCTGACTTCTTCATGACGTCACCTATCATATGACGTAATGTGATGTGGACCAATTCTCTGGTTAATATGAGCTTCAGGTGGTCTCTGGAGCACCATTGTTTATGGAGATGTCCTAGAATGTGTTTTTCTGACCATATTTTTCTTGACCTTGACCTTGACCTTTGGCCTATCAACTCCTAAAAGTTAATAATTTGCCACGTAAACATGGGTTCCTTGCCTCATTGAGTGTTACCACCACACTTCTATAGCCACACTAGCATGCAGAGTATGTAATGGGCAGCATCCTCAGGGGAAATGAAGAGCATGTTCTCATTATAAGCAAAGTGAGGCCACAGAGGGGGGAAATGCACCGAGGTCCCACGTTCACATGAGGATGGTTCAGATCTGGTCTTTGTCGCCACCTGTTGTTCATCCGTGGGGCCTGCCGTGTTACCTTCACAGCCCCTCGTAAATTGCTGACTCTAAACAAACTAAACATGGAGAAGCAGTTTTTATGTGGAACAAACTCCAAGAAAATTGCAGGTGTGATGTAACTCTTAGTACTTTTAAATCAATGCTGAAGACTTGCCTCTTTGCCACTGTCTTTTTTCATGTCCCTCATTTCAATGGATTTTTAAATGCTTCTTTTTTGTATTGTCTTATGTTGCTTTTAAAATTTGTCATGGTGACTTTCTACATTTTATGTAAAGCACTTTGAATTGCCTTGTTGTGGAAATTTGCTGCATAAATAAACTTGCCTTTACTGGGTAATATAATAATAATGTCTAACAACTGGGATGAGAGGGTTGAATTCATTCAATTTAATTACACTCACGTATATAACAAATTAAAACCACATACATCCATTGTCTTCTTTTAAAGGTTCTGTGTGTAGACTTTAGTGACATCTAGTGGTGAGGTTGCATGTAGCAGCTGAACACCCCTCACCTCACACTCCCCTTCCAAATAAGAAGAAGAACTTGTGGCAGCCTTCAGTTGTCATAAAAACTAAACATGTGTTTAGTTTGTCCTGTTTGGGCTACTGAAAAAAACATGGCGGCCTCCGTAGAGAGGATTCACTCCCGATATAAATGTAAAGGGATGATTCTGGGGTAAAGACAACAACAAATCATACAATTTAAATGAAACACGTGAAAACATCACAAGGTTTATTTTGTATTCATTTTCTGCCAATATATCCTTTTCACCTAAATCTTTCAGATCTTTAAACAAACACCTTGTGCTCTTATCTCATTTCCTCACTCGCTCCTAGCTTTTGGTTGGGCCGCGCCGCGTCGCGTCATTTCCGACGGAGCGTGAAGGCAGCACGTGGGTCAGCTGACTGCGAGTTGTTGTCATGTGGCGTTTACAGACACAGCGGATCGCACGGAGAGAAGAGACCTAGAGAGAAACAACAACCCGGGTCGGTGTGAGACAAACAGGACAAGCAGAGGAACAGCTCGCTGGTCGTCTGTCCCCCCCCCCCACCCACCCACCACTCACTCACTCGTCCCCGCCATGGCCTGGACTAAATACCAGCTGTTCCTTGCGGGACTGATGCTCACAACTGGATCGATCAACACATTATCTGCAAAGTGAGTGTATTTAATCATGTGTGTGTGGGGGTGTTTCCCCCCCACCACTGGTGTCATGTGTTTGTAGTTCAAGTGCATCAACTGTAGCAAGGAGCTAAACAACGCGAAGAGTTGGGGGGGGGGAATGTTAGCAAACAACAAGCTAAATGGCTGCTCCGTGTTTTAGCTCAATAACGGAAGAGGTCTGTTTCTTTAGCCTTTTGTTGTGTTAGCATGTTTTTCATTCATTTGTACGTGAGCTGCAGCAGCTAGCATGCGACAGTAGCAGGTAAACAACAAGCTGCTGCTATAAACAACATCTTATCAATGGAAGCTAAGTGATTTTCAATATGAGATTGTGACCAGGAAGCTGCTGTTAACAGACTGTGTGTGTCTCAGCTGAGGCTCGATGTCACAGCAGATTCAACCTGGTTCAGTGGCTGTGGGAACAACAAACTGGTTTTAATGGGATGTGACTAATGTGCTGTTGAGTAATCATAGATGCAGATAACAATGGGCTGCAGCTACACTTTCATTATCATCTGGTCTAAGACGGAGACGTCTGCAGATATATTTTGGTTTAATCCGTCCAGCAAATCAATTTCCAGTGACTGTTTGGATACAGTGACGTTCAACTGAGAGTCGGTCATTAGTTATGTTTCTTAAAATACATGTTCTGCTCGGTCACTAATCATTTTAGGCCCAAAAACACAAGTCGTTACACACTGATTAAAGACAATTGTTTACCAACTTCAAACATACTTTAGTTAAGTTTGTTTGAATTAAAGTCACAAGTTATATCAACACAATTGTTAAAGGGTAATGTTTTTGTGTTACCCATTGAAGTATACTTCTTCAGCTGGTGTATAGTTATTCTAAATTAACAGAAAACAGTGTGAAAGGTCCTCAGGCCGCTCACATGAACCAACCAGCAGAGCCAAGCCTAAATATATTCACTTCACAATGAGGATGTCGCACGTTGTCACGCCCTATGAGACAAATTGTGATTCGTGAATATGGGCTATACAAATAAAATCAGATTTATTGATTGATCGAGTGATGTACAAGAGGGGAAAGCAGAAAATACCCACATTTGAAAACCTTAGAAAACTCTGAAAGTGTGAAGTTTTTTTTTTAGGACTGAAACTTCATTAATCTCCCTTTGGATAAATATATTTCTTTGATCGATTGATAGTCCTAAACCCAAAGATATACAATGTGCAATTCTATCAAACTGAATATCTTCATGTTTATGTAACTGGATCCAGGGAATATTTTGTATTTTCTTCTTGATATATGACTAAATGTCTTTCAATTATCAATATAGATGATGATTCGTTTTTTTATTGAATGACATAAGTCTCGTTGTCACAAGGTTGGCAATTTTCTGTCACGCAAGAAATTCAGTATCTTTACTTCTCTAATAATGTGTCAAGTCAGCTCTCCGTTGTCTGAGACACACTTCTCTTTCCCTTTTTGTCAGTTTAACAAAAGTGCAATGAATCACAGTGTGGAGGTATTATTGGTGTCAGTGTGTCGGACAAAACAAGCTGTGTCATGTTCCACACAGACGAGCACAGCTACTTAGCAGGTACAGTTTCGCGGCGGCCACCTGAAACCAGCCTCGTTACGGCGCTGCCTCGCTGGCTCTTCAGCTCCAATCAGTCACAACACGTAGGTTGATAGTGTTGGTGCTGGTTCCCTCTTTCTCTTCACGCAGCCGTGCACCCGTGTAACGCCACTGAACCAGACACGTGCCTTGACCACGAATAAAGAGGAGAGTCGGAGCAGATTTGGATCAGTCAGCAACAAACCCACTCAAGTTTCCTCAGACTATTGATGAGCTCAGAAGTTGTTGTGTGTGAAGAACGTGCCGTGTCAGCAGCTTTTCAAAACATTTCGCCTGTCGTGCCTTTTGGAGCAGACAGGAAGCTCACATGCCCGTCACGCTGCCTCATGCTGACTGACTCACTGTAAAAGCCCACGGGTTATGCATTAACTTGACAAGTGACACACGTTTCTTTATCAAATTGACTCTTTAGTGTTTTATTTGAGGTCACAGGGAAACAAATGTTCCCTCAGTGTGCTCGGTGAGAAAAGAGGAAATCCTCCGCTGGTAGAACACAGAATAGAAAATAAGAAAGGGATCTGCTGCAAAGCTAAACTCAACTCTACACCCACATCATCTTTTTTTTTTTAAACATGCTGAAATAAGTGACAAAAATAAATCGAGCAGAGGCAGAAAGTGATGTCGGGCTGCAAAAAGTTTTTTCAACGTAACTGTTAGTCTTGTTTAATCTGTCACCAAGGTGATGTATACAATTTGCTTGTTTTTAGTGACCAGCACAATCCGAACTTGATATGTAAGGGTTAACATCAATTGTCAAGCTTTTTTTAAATGTCTCAAATAATTCATTGACGTCCTAATAGTTACCAATTCATAAACTCTTTTTACAGCAAACCTCTTTCCTTTGTAGTGCCTTCAGTGTGGTTGACTTCTGATAAAATGTATATCTATAACTGAACTGCAATAACTTCTTTCTGTCCGACAGGTGGGCTGATTTGTTCTCGGCGAAGGGTTGCCACGATGACCCCGATCATCGATTCCGTCACCCGTTTGTACAGGTACAGTAAAGTCACCACACTGGACAAAGACATCCGAGTATTTAACCTTAAGTATTTATATATTAAAAATGTGTTCACGTTTCTATGTGTCAAACGATCCCTATGAAGCAGAGACAACAGATATGCACATTTAGTCTTTGTGCTCGAGTGCAACTATCTAAATAACTTATAACTTGTAATAATGCATATGAAACTTTTCTAAAGTGTAAAGCACGGCTGCCCCTCTTTGGAAAAAAATATATTTTTGCCCACTCTTGTGGCAAAAGTAAAATCTAATCAGTGATTGTTTAATATCTGTTTCCCGTCCATCTCTGTCTGTCCCGCTCCACGCGTCCAGGCGGTGGGTATGTTCCTGGGTGAGTTCAGCTGTCTGGCCGTCTTCTACCTCGTACTTTGCCATGACAGACGCAGACCAGAGCCCAAGGTAAACCCGGGGCAGAGCTTCAACCCTCTCCTCTTCTTCCCCCCCGCCATGTGCGACATGACGGCCACCTCCATCATGTATGTTGGTAAGTGAGCACAAGCTGAACAGGATCTTTTCAAATCTCACATCCTGATCTGTTCTTCCCGTCAAAGGTCAAATGTAATGACTTCCATCGATGCAGCCAAACAGTAAAGATTATGTGTTTGTTTGAAGAAGCCTTTCGTCAGGAAGAAAGACGATTAGGTCCAAAATAACAAAGTTATCAAAGTATCACTTTTGTTTTGCAGCTTTCATCAATATTGAACAATGTGAATTGTTTGTCTATGGACAGAAAAACATCTTCACAAATGCAGAAATGAATCCGCTGCACTTATCAATTCCTCCGATGTCCTTTTAGGTATGTGTCCAATGAAAAAACTTGTATGTGTTTTCCAGCACTCAACATGACGAGCGCCTCCAGCTTCCAGATGCTGCGCGGAGCCGTCATCATATTCACCGGTCTGCTCTCTGTGGCTTTCCTGGGGCGTCGCCTGGCGACCAGCCAGTGGCTCGGCATCTCCATCACCATCCTGGGCCTGGTGATCGTGGGCCTCTCCGACTTCTTCAGCGGCCACAGAGACGACGAGCACAAACTCAGTGAGGTCATCACAGGTAAAATGTTTTTCTATATAAGTACATTGTAATTAACAGTGTAAGTACTTCTTGTCTGAAATATACCCCACTTCTCTTCGGCGCTACAGGAGACCTTCTGATCATCATGGCTCAGATCATCGTCGCAGTGCAGATGGTCCTGGAGGAGAAGTTTGTCTACAAACACGACGTCCATCCCCTTCGTGCTGTCGGTACTGAAGGTACAGACGATGTCCATCTGCCGTTACTTGTGACATTTAGTGCCAACAGGAACTTTATTCGCTCTAAGCCTGTTGATGGTGGAAGTAGCACGAGCCAAAGTCCTGACTTGTCAATGTTAACTGACAACAGATCAATTCCCCCAGAGGACACCTGTCACATGCTGACAAATAGCTACAGATAGATTTTTATGGATGTGACTGAACTTTGGAATATCCTGAAAATTGACAGTGACGTAGATGTAAAAGAGTAGTGCCGAGGGACAAATACAGAAACTTTCTCCAGTGTAAAAAAATATTTTATATAATATCTACAGTTATTTTTACTTTTTGATATTTTCTGTGCCAATTTCATTCTTCTGAGACCGTTTTTTATTGAATGTCTGTCCTTTGCATTATATTGCGCTTTAGTAAAAGGGGGTTGAAGAGGAAGACAGAAAACTCAAAAATATGTAGTACTTATTTTTAAGACTTTCCTTATTTTTTACTTTTGTCTCGTGAATAGTTTTTTACAGTTAAACTTGGAATATGGAAGATTAACGACTGTTTGGTTTGACTGGTCACATACTGAAAATGAGCCAGACTTAGCTGTATAGGCTAAATTTCATCTGTTTTCCAGAGCCAGTCTTATATATTAAAGGACCTATCTTGTATTATTACAAGATAAGATTCCAGGATGAATTTAAGGGGTTACAAGTCAACTAGTTTGGGATCTACAGGTCAGATTAAACTTGGTTTTCTGTTTCCAGGTTTCTTTGGTTTCTTCGTCCTGTCGCTGCTGCTCATCCCCATGTATTTCATCCATGTGGGCGACTTCAGCAACAACTCTCGGCAGGTGCTGGAGGACGCGCTGGACGCCTTCTGCCAGATCGGACACCAGCCCCTCATCATATTGGCTCTGCTGGGCAACACGGTCAGCATCGCCTTCTTCAACTTCGCCGGCATCAGCGTCACCAAAGAGATCAGCGCCACCACCCGCATGGTGCTGGACAGCCTGCGCACGCTGGTCATCTGGGTGGTGAGCCTGGCGCTGGGCTGGGAGCACTTCCAGGGCCTTCAGGTCCTGGGCTTCTTGGTCCTGCTGCTGGGCACGGGGCTCTACAACGGACTGCACCGACCCCTGCTGGCCAGGATACCGTGCTGCGCTGGCCTTTTGAGCGTGGCTGAGGAGAGCAGCCCAGGAGAAAGAGAGAGACTGGTGAACGACGGCACGGTGGAGGGTGGTGACGAGAGCTGAAGACTTGTTTATGGTCGACACGCTCGGCACAGCGGACCGGAGTCTCTCTCTAAAGACACTGCACCTTTCATGAGCGCTGTCAGGTAGAGTCTTTTTTTAAATGGGTTTCTTTTCACACCTCAGATTTCAACTGACCTCACACTTTGCTGTAATATATCAGGGTTTGGAAACATTTTTTAAAAACAACATTTTGGGGAAATGCACTTATTCTCTTGTCGAGTGTTAAATGAGAGGTTTTATAGCCACTCTCACTCTATTGGTTAAATATGAGCCTGGGAAAAAATACGAGCTTAGCTTGGCTTAGCTTAGGTTAGCATAGCACAAAGAGTGGAAACAGTTAAGCTAAACTAACGGTACCTTCATACAGACAAAAGAGTGTCATCAGCTAAGTAATAGAATAAATACATTTCCCTAAATGCTAACTAGACGATAGAGAGGGTCGTCTGAACAAGCTTTTATATGTTAATATGGGTTTTTAGGGATTCTTTTAATTTAGAGATTCATTTTTTATGTCTCTATCAGAAACCATAATTTGAAAAGATAATTTAAAGCCAGTATCCACATTTGCTCCCTTGTTTAAATTTTTTTAAACTTGAACTGACTGATTTGTATGTGTTTTTAGACCTACATCACTAAAGCACAAAAAATTACTGACAATTGACAATTCAACTATGACCATTCAGACGTTTTAAGCTGATTTCAGTATCATGTCGTTTCTGATGTCGACTCAATATCTGCTGAAATGGTCCACAATGCAAATTGTATATGTTTTTTGATCTGTAATAAGAATTTTTATTTTGAATGTTGCTGATTGTGCAGTAGAAGTGTGCCAAAAAAAAATTGTCATTGCCATTTCACTGCAGAGGCACTAGAGAGAAAAGTTACCAAACTGCAGAACCACTTTTTAAAATCTCAGTTCAGCTGATTTACAGAATGTGAGAGAATAACTGTAACTGTATATTTGATCCTTCGACACCTCGGGATCTGCACTTGTTCTTGTAAATCCTGCTTCTCTCTTCCATGGTCGGAGACATTGGCTGTAATGTTCAATAAGGAAAAAAGGGAACTGTCACATTAAATCACTTATTGAATGGTACAGTGGTATTTTTACTCAGGTCTGTGTTCACCTGCAGGAGATCACAGTCAGTAGATGTGTGAAGATAATGTAAAAAAACGTGGGCAAAAGCAATATAATAATTTCATTTTCTCCTTTTAAATCATTACATTTTTTAAAACAAACTAAATGTGTTATATCTTTTAATATTTTATATCTTTAGGTTTTAGGATGTTATCTGGACAATTTTTTTATCTCAGAGGTCATGGGGGCCTTTTTTTTCTTTAAAGCATATTATGAGATTTGATATACTAAATGATTAGTGAGTAAAAATGTATCTATTATTTAAAACAACAGATACAAAAAATAGTGCAAATAGAAATGCAGTTTTGACGATATAAACATAAAATAAACAATATTTTCTAAATGTATATAGGTTGAATGTACACTGATCTTAATGAGCGATAAAATAATCCTGTAACCGTCCAACAATGTGGAAATTTGCCAAATATCTTTCAAAGCAAAGCAGCAAAGTTTCAGTTGCTTTGTTTCAAGGGAAAATTCAGACACATTTTCAGTGAAAATGTTCCAGAGGTTCGACGCTGAAGTTCAGGGGGAAAAAAAGTGAATGGTCAGTGGAAGGGTCCGATGTCACCAACACCAGCAGCTGACACCTGCCTTCACTTCCTGAGTCGAACTCCACATCCTCCCCGAAGAGCGCTCTCACACTTTAATGGAGGTCGAAGGTTAAACCCAGGAGTCCCCTGAGATGTGTACACACGACCCCGTCCACCTCCAGGAACAGGATGGAGGTAAATGTGGGAATTGACCACACACACACACACACACACACACACACACACACACACACACACACACACACACACACACACGGTTATATGTCAATTAGCTACATGAAGATATTAAAAGCCAACATTAACGTCATTTATTTATTAACCAGCAACTATTAGTTATCATAGAGTTTTACATTATTCATATTTTTTTCACTAGGCCTGTGTAGAGCAGTAAAAGTTTCAAATAAAGATATACAAGACTACAACTTATGTCATGTTGGATTATAGTGTAAAGTTATAACTAAAATTTTAATCAAAAGTACATATTATTTAGTTTTTTAAGGTTTTAGTAGATTCTTTTTTAATGTTTACTATGTAAATGTTTTGTTTCGATAGTATTTAATTATGAGAGTGAGCAAAAACAGTTCATATGCTTAATGTTCATATACTTTTATTTACTGTGAAGAGCAGTTAAACACAGTTTGACGTTGAATAATTTAATTACGTGCAGAGTAACAAAACTCTGCATGCAGATTGGAGGAATTAATTAAAAGATAGAAATCTGAATTTATTTAGTTATTTAGTCTACTTTTTCAGTCATTCTGAGCAGTAAATCCTCCGTTGACCTCTAGATGGCAGCGTCTTGTTAAATAACAGCAGAGAACATCAGCTCCTCACTGTGCGGATGGTTTTGGTTCTGAGCTGCTGCTCTGTCAAGGAACTGAGGTCAAAAAAAGAAGACATCACAATATGTTGTCCACAGAACAGTCACAGTGATAAAACAGAATATCTGTATTGTAAATAAACCTATTTAAATTAACTATTTTTCAGTTTTTCAGTAAATTTAAAACCTAAAAAAAACGAACACAACAGCAAATATTTTTAAATGTAATAATAGCCTAAGTTTGATAGAGCAGTTGGATTGTGTATAGATAGATAAATTAATAAATAAATAATATCATACCAGAATAAAAGAGGCTCCAGGGACAGTATGGAAAAACATTTCCAGTAGCTGGACAGACAAAATGGTCCCCATGAGATCTGACTCTGTCCTCCCCTGGGACACACTGATCTAAAATAGATAGATAGAGAGATAGGAAGCTGGGTAGATGGATGGACAGCTGGATAGGTTGTTGTTTTTTTTACATAAAACGTGATGGATTAAATCAGACCTCACCGCTGTATAAATTCTGCTGCTCTCGGCTGATGAATTGTTTTCCCCGTCTTATTTTTCCACCGCTGCGTTAAAAAGCTCCCTGCAAGATTCTGGCTGCGATGTGCAGCATCAGAGCTGCAGGCCGAGATGATCTGCTTTGCATCACACCCTCATATCTGCAGCAACGCTTCCATTTTAAATCTTAAATCTGCATCAGAAACCCTGTCCTCAATGCATCTGCAGAAAAGTCTTTGTGTAATTTAGAAATTAAACTAGATAATCATCCTAAATCAAGATGTTCTGCATAGTTTTTTTTTTTTTTTCCTCGCCCAATAACTATTCAGTTATTATCGGACACAATAAACAATAAGTGCAGAGACTGTCTCTTATTGCACTTGCACAATATTTCCAACATGTCTCTCTGCTCCTCGTGTCAGCTCGGCTTCCTCCTGCGCAGCAGCATCAGGTCCTCATGCTTTGTTATCATGACCTTCGGTGTTTCCATTAGTCTCCTGCAGTATTTAGCCTCGGTGATTTAACCGTGCCTGTACGTGTGCACACCGGAGCTGCAGAGAGGAGCCTGAACCGCTGCGTGCACGAGAGGCGACTTAAAACTGTTTTAATGTAAACTGATGAGGTTTTTTTTCTTTATTCCTCTTTAGTTCAAATGCACTGAGTCGCCTTCACATTGAAGAGTTTCCATTATTAAAGCAGCAGCTCCTCAGGGTGTTTACAGCAGAGGGCAGCCCAGCCTGAGTGTGATTAGTCTACTACTCTACTGTCCTGCTAATGACCACTTGATAATTCAAACTGGGACTGTGCAGAGCAAAGAGCTGGAGAGCCACTACCACAAAAGGAAGCAGGAGACACTAATGGGATTTATTCTCCTCACTCGTTCATTCATATCATCTGAGACTCTGGAGACATTTTAGATAAAAAAGCTGCAAAATTCAACCCTGTTCTGTAAAGGAATCAAATACAACTGCTCTCTGCTGGTTTATCAATAGATTCATTGTTTGCGAAGACAAGATTTACATTAGAGCAATAATATAACCACATGTTTCTTCAAAGCCTTAAAAATAATAATAAACTCAACATAACTTTTGATTTTAGGAGTTAAAGTCGTTTTTCCATGGTCATGATTGTGTATTAGATTATTCTTCTCTCTTCAATATGGACGTGGCTGTTGCAGTCACTGAGGCTGCAGAGAAAAGTAAACGTCAGTGGCTCAATGTGATTTAATCAACGAATACAAAAGACCTTAATATGAGGTGGTTTATTTCCAGATCAAATTATTTGCAAATAAACAGACTGTGATCAATTGGAGAAGCTGGAATTATTAATAGAAAAATTAGTTAAAGATGAATTGATTTGCATTTTGTTCTGTTCTGCCATAAAACAATAAAAAGAAAACTCTCATTCTCACATATTCATCCTTATAAACACATGCAACGATAATCACTGACCTATTGTATTTGATATTTTTACTTAATTATGATAATTGAGATGTTTATTAAAACTAAAAGTATATTCACCCATCTCTCATCTTTCCGTTTCATTAAATAAAAAGTTGTTTCTATTGTTTTTCTGTAAATCAATTTCATTAAAACCCTCATTAAAATGAAAACGTAGCTTTGGGAAAATATGACAAGGAGAGGTGAAAAGATTCAGTCACCGGGGGGAGCCGCTTCTACATTTAATGACTTCACATGGTTGTTACTGTTTGAACTTTCATTATAAACTTCATTTGCTCCTTCTTACTTTATTTATCATTTATTCATAGCTTACTTATTTTGCACAAATAATATATTGGCTATATTTTTCTTCTGTCTAATTTATCTTATGGTATTTTATCTTATCTTATGTTATCTTATCTTATCTCATCTAAAATACAGACAATATGATCAGTTAAACAAACAGCATATATCAATAAAACTGTGAAACTTAACTCCACTTTGACCAACTACAGCAAACGAGCGTTTCCTTCATCTCACAGTAACAATGATTGAATAATAAAACATATAATGATACAACACCTTCAGGGGAGGATTTACCTCGACTTACTATCGTTAAAGTACATTTTTCACATGTCTACACTTTAACTTAAAGGCACAATTTGTACTGTAAACTTCTTCCGTCGTGTGAGCTAAGACGAGAACACACGGAACAAAGGCGTTTGTCGTGTTTGATTAAGAAAGAACATGCACAGACACTGTTCAGCCTCCTGCGAGCAAATGAAACAGCGTCTGAGTTCATCTCAACCTCGGAGCGAGTTCAGTGTGTGAGATATATTGGATGTGTTCAGGGTCACATAAACGGGCCGGTCTTGTTTTGAATTGACTTTAGACACATCCCTCAGTTCTTTTTTTCTCTCTCCCTCCTCTCGGTGGAACTGATGGCAGCGTGCCATACAGAAGGCTGTGTACAATGGCCCAGGTCCCATTAAATCTGCGAAAGTTCCTTCCTGAGGCAAACATTGCCAGAAATAGTAATTCTGGCCCCGAAGCTGGAGCCTTTCAGAGGGGAGCAATCATTCTGGGTGTAATAATGGAAATCATTTCATTCTCGTTCAGAGGCCTCAGATCCAGCAGAGCCGCAGTTTGAGGGGCTCATTCAGTTTTCCTCCGCCTGATAAGACTTCCTGAAAAACACACAGGCAGCAATCAGGCGACAACAATAGGCTGAGTCGGACGCTTTAAACCTGCAGGTAGTCACCAGTGCCCAGCAGCGGTGCTTTGTGTTTATCCACAGTGAGCATGAGCCTCATAAACGCTTGTTGTTTTCATGTGTCTGATTAGCTTCCCAGCAGTCGACTCCTCTGACTGATCAGTCATTAAGATGTTTTACTCAATTAGTCATTTATCATTGTCTTTAATAGGCAGTGCACTGTTAATCATGAATGGAAAAACACTTTTCTTCCACAACAGAATTTAAGTTTTTTCTCTTATAAAACCTTTTAAAAGGAAATATTTGATGTTTAGTTGGATTCCTTCTAATTAAAAGTACAATCCACACAATGTAGAGATACTTTGAAACCATGAACTCAAACATAGTTGGAGCTAAATGTACTTTAAATATCAAAATATAAGTAATTCTTTTGCTGAAAAAAGTCCCTGGTTCCCGAACCAAGGGCTTGGGCCTTTTCGAGGGGTCACAAAATCAATCCAAGAGGTCATGAGATGTATAATGAGAACAAAACAAATTAACACTTATATTTGGCTTTTTGATCGATTAAGTTTGGCTTTTGTGTGAAATATTGTTAATCAAATGAAGCGTTTAAAGAAACTGCTGCAGCCTCATGAATAACGATGATCCCCAGCTACAGACTGATCACGAGCCAAAAAGATTACTTAGGAAACACCGGTTCAATCTTTAACGATGCATCATATTTTATAAGATCACCATATGTTTTGTTCATGTAAAGTTTTAACCTGAAAAGCAAGTGGTAACTGGCTGTCATATAAACGTACTGGAGTGAAAAGCACAGTGTTTCCCATTAAGATGGAGGAGAAGTATAGAATAACATAAAGTAGTACCTCAGAATTGTATTTAAATATTGTACTTCAATAAATATACTTTCATCACTGTGTTGTTGTGTATGACGATGCTACTTTACAAAGGGACAATATACTGGGAAAAAAACACGTTAAATACTATATATTTCCCTTAGAAATATTAATATGCTGCTGTATCAGAGAAAGAGCATCACATTTTTTTTAAGTATTAAGATTGACTGTGTATTTTCTGTTGCTGAAAACTGGTTCGACTCCTCCAGTGGCTGAACCAGAGGCAGGAATCACTGGCACTGGGCAGGAGTCCCACTCACCACCATTTCTACAGCTCCACAGAGGACTGGGTCTGGAAACTGGAAATAAAGGTGAAGAACAGTATCCAGCAGGACTCGTGGCTGCAAAAGTAATAATTCAGTTTTTACAGGTGATTAGAGCATCGAAATGTGCCTTTTTTACAATATTCAATTTTCAGACCTATGCGTTTAAAATGGTTTTAATAGGTCGACGTCAGAGGAAAGTTTCAGATGTGTTTAACACAGCTGGACTGATGCTGCAGGTTTCAAAGCAAGAACGTATATATTTTAAAAAGCTG